>NC_142011.1:40862640-41028890 GCF_049901735.1 Notechis scutatus | reverse complement strand
CGTCCATATCATATATATTCTGGACCATGATAAATGTCTATTTGAGTAGAGGGTGTATTGTTTGGTTTTAACATTTCTTTCTCTCCATGTATCTTTTAAGTTTATTTCATCTACCATTTTAAAAAAAAGATTTCTGTTTTGCTTTATTGTTTTCTGTGCTGTATAGTCCAGTTTATTGTCTACAATTCCATTAAAATCTCCCATCATAACTATATTAGCATAGTCCAGTTCAATTATTTTCATATGTAATTTTTTATAAAATTCTACTTGATTGTCATTCGGGGCATAGATTGCAATCAGGAGTGTTTTCATATTATTGTCCATTATTTCCACCATTTGTATTCTTCCGTCGTCATCAGTATAAATCAATTTCACTGGGATAATATCTTTAATGTATAAAACCACTCCTTTTTTCTTGCATTGTGTCAAGGAAGTAAATATTTTCCCTAATTTTGGTTGTATCAACAGTTGTTCATATTGCTTTTTAATATGTACTTCTTGTAGGCAGATTATATCAAATTTTAATTTCTCTAATTTATGAAAGGTTTTCCTTCTTTTAACAGCTGAGTTAAGTCCATTTATATTAATTGTAATCAATTTTTTCTCTTCCATGGTTATATTTTGTAGTTAGGTTTAACAGCTCTCGTAGATCTTGGTTCACGTTGTTCTTTGGCTTCCTCCTTTCCACCTACTACACCTTCTTCTTTTTCAGTCGTCATTTGGCAGTCCTCTTGGAATTCAATTAGTGAAATTTCTTTTTCTGCCTCTTCCTCTTTCCCTCTAAAAAATTCTGTGTAAAATGATTCAGCTTTCTCAATTGAGTCAATTCTATATCTCTGTTCTTGCCATGTGAACATTAAACCTTCTGGAATCAGCCATTCACCTCTTTTTCAAGTAACATTTTGGTCAGGAATCGGTATTCTCTTCTCATCTCTCTCACTCTTCTGGGTACTTGTTTCAAGACCACAATCTCCTTGTCTTTGTATTTCAATGTTTTCTCTCTTGCCACTTGCAATATTTGTGTTTTAATGGCTTTCTTAGTAAATCTGATGTGAACTTTTTTTTTTAAGCAAATTTTATTAATTTCAAAGACAAACAAATCATCATCAACCATTACATATTTGAACCTTTTTCCATTATAAATTTTACAAGTCAGATAAAACCTTATTTTATACAATTCTATTTTAAGCTATTTCCATATGAGCATAAAAATACCTCTTATCCAATTTCTCTTTACTTCTCTTTACTCTTATTCAATTTCACTATTATTATTTCATCTATTTCTTTCTGACTTGATTACCATTATTCTCATTCTGTATTTCTACAAGGTTTTATTAATACTCTCAAAAACATAAACTCACAACAAACAAACATATAAAAAATCTTTTAGGAAAGTAACTTGGCCCCAGGTACCTCTCTTTATATGGGCTTCAATTATATTCATGCTCATCTTACATATCATTACCTATTTTGTTTACCATTCTATATCTTCCATATAGACTTCCCCACACATTTCACTCTTCATAATTCTATCTTATTTAATCCATCTTAATTTAAATCATTATATTTGTATCTTTTGCCCATTCTTTATTATCCCTCTATCTCATTCCTTATATAAAAAAAAGAATTTCTCCTGAAGTCACTAATCAGAGTATGATGCCTTTCTATCCTCCCACTAAATTAATTAGATTAACATTTGAAATAACACCTAATACCCAATCTGATTCTGCTTGGTACATTCTATCTACTAATTTTTTTTCTTTTAATAACAATAAAAACAGAGTGATAAATCCAAAATGATTAAATACATAGTTAAATAATAAATCTAAATATTAAATCTTATAACATTCCCATTGCCTTTCCCTTTAATATTTTATTACATTTTAAAATCAATCATTGTTAAACATTTCAACATTTTAATTTCTTATTAACTCTTAAGCCATTCTAATTTTCTAGTTCTAATACAGATGTTACAATACCATCTTATGTACCTTGCAAAATCTTTTTTAAGGAAATTGTACTTTACCCTTTGTCCCTAAAAAAATTTCCTCTTTTCCCATCTAATTTCAAAACTTTGTGGCTTTTCTCTGCCTTTCCCCTTTCTTTCTTCCCCCACCAAATCTTCCTACCCCCTTCTTCTAGCCTCTGCCTTGCTGGCATCCCTTCTCTGTTGTGTTCCCTTTTTCTTTTGTTTACTATCATTATATTTATTTTGCATCTTATTTTTCTCTTTCTTAAATGTTTTTTAGATCTTAAGTCCTTCATTTTCCTCGCTTTCTTCCTTCCTTCTTTCTTAGTTAAATTTTGGAATTCATTAAAGATGGCGTCTTCATCTTCTTCTTCTTGTTGTTCTTCTGCCTCCATCTGTTGTATTGTTTGTTGATAGTTAACCAGCGCCATTTCTAAAAATAGGAAGGCTTTTTCCATACCATCTTTACCGGCTGCTTTTGTTTGCTCATATTCTTCCCTCAGTTCCTCAAAAGAAAAGGCCATTATAGATCTTTTCTTTTCTTTTCTTTTTCCCTCTTTCTTCTTACACCAACCAAGATATTTTAAAAAAAAAGTAAAACAATCCCAAAATCCACAATCCTCAATCAATCCAAGCCAAGACAAAATTCTCCCTTTCTCTTCCAGGGGTAGTATCAGACAAAAGAAAAAAGAAAGCCCAAATCTGTATTTTGAAGCCTTATTGGAGTTCTATTTCTGTCTTCAAATCCTTAAGGCATCTCCTCCAACAAAATCAAACCAGATGAATATATTTTTTGTCCTCTCCCTTCCGACTTATCCCATAAAGCTAGTTTTACCTGAAAAAAACAGGTTTCTCAATGTCCACTTATTAATTCCGTCGGGAAGGAGAGTAAACTTTCCTTTCAGCACCACCAAACTGCCGCTTTTTTCCTCTTCTAGAAGGTATCATTCAGAAAGTCATAATTTTCAGGAGTTTTGTTAAATATGTCTTAGAGTCCTGGGAACCAAGAAAAACTTTCTCTTTTCAAATACTTTCTCCACTTCCTCCTGCGCATTCTTACCCGGCTGCCAGCTTCTTTGTGGCGGCCATTACGGACCGCCGCTGCACCGTCTTGGGAAAAGGGGGTCTGCCCGGCCGGGGGGGTCTGCAACACCCCCAAACCCCTCTCCGGATCCCCCCTATCTTCAGCTGCCCCTGCAGGGCAGCCTAGCTCCGGACCCATCCGGATCGGAGCACCAAAAGCGGCTAGCGCAGCAGGGATCGCGCAGCTTCGTGAATCCCTGCCACTCGCGAAGCCGACAAACCGGAAGTCCTGATGTGAACTTTTCTTGGTAAGCTACCAGGGACTTTGCGATATCCCTGGGATCGATAGGATGCGCTCTTTACTTTCACCATCTCTTTGGGACGGTTTAGATCCGATTGGACCGTCCAGGAGCAAAGATATCGGCAGCGATCTCAGACCTCCAAGATCGCATGCTGTATCATCACGATGCCAGCTACGCCCTCCCAGTTTTAAGGGATTTATATTTACTATAACATATAGTGTATGCTGTGTTTTTAGCCTTATGTTTCATTGTTTCAATGGCAGGATTACGATGATGTCAAAATTTAGTCAACAGGAGGTAGGAGACCCCAGAATAATCTTGGATTAAATTATCCTCCCCTGGCATGTTGGGTAAATGCCAAAACCCTCTAAAATGCAGGGCACATTGTACACACAACCCTCCAATAAAAAGGAAGGTATCATATCTGGAGACTGAATGTCCTAAAAAGCCAACCTCTTGGTGACAAAACTCCCGGCTATTGCCTATCTGGTCAGTGAAGCATGATGAAATACTGTAAGACAGTAATGATTGGATTAGTGGGTGCCTTTGTTAAGTGTCTAGATGTGAAAAAGGTTCAAAATGTGACTCACATAAAGAAGATATTTAACTATTTTAAATTAGAAGATTTATTGCACAAAAGGATATTCATATAATCAAGATAAGCCCTAAATCATTGAAGGTAGGTCAGGAAATTCTTCTGGAAATTAATCCAATTTCCAGTTCTGTCTTTTTAATTACTGTAATTGAGAATGGGATTACTGGAAAAGTTAGAATAATCCATTCTATTTTCCCCACATGGGTCAATAAGGCAGTGTTTCTCAACCTTGAGAACTTGAAGATCTGTGGACTTCAACTTCCAGAATTCACCAGCCAGCTTCTCTAAGGACTGCAGATAAATAAATATTGCTTTGTTATAGAAGATTAATATCCTTCCTTTTTACTTAAAATGAACATTAAACAACCAATCTGTATTTGAAGTAGCTAAGAGAAAACAAATCCTTCAGGAACACTTATCTGAGGAACTAACAAGCATTGGATGTGATTGCTGAGTAACACTTCCCAGGGATATATGTGCCAGTTGGGCACCAAATGGGAGCTTTTTTCTAATGTCAATAAATGTCTTGAGATTGCAGTTGAAGACAGGAAAATTAAATAACACTCCCAAGGAAAACAATTACTACTACCACTTTTTAGGAATGTTATTGCTCACACAATAAAATAAATGTTTCTTTCCAGCTTATATTGACAGTATAAGAATGACCATGCAGGAGAGCAATGTGTGTAAATCAGATTTGTTGTGTTCTTATCAGTACTGAGTTGAAATCTGTCTTAGAATTTCCAGAAATGTTTCTTCACTGAGCTCTGTTCTCACGAGTGTCTGTTTAACTAGGTCCCCCCCCCCAAAAAAAAAAGTCAAGATGGCAGCCATGACCACACAACTGTTGGTGACATTTTGACTTCTTCGACACCTTCTCCCCATAGATGGCATTGTTTTATCTAATTTTATAAGTACCGCTCTTTTTTTTGTACTGCAAGGTAGCTGAAGACACTGAAGTTACTGTTTTCTTTCATATGTTTATCCATCCTTCTGCAGTCTCCCCATCTTCCCTTGTATCTAATCTGAAAAAGACTCTTTTCTTTTCAGGTTGAATAAAATATGGGAAGAAAGGGAACGTATAGGCTGCTAGTAGAATCTCTGGGCAATGAAAGTTAGATACTTATCTATTTTCCTTAGTTTCTCTGTACTAAAGTAAGTGCAAGAACTCTGTAATCTACATCTATTTTAATAATGTTTTCCTCCTGAAAAAATATTTTCAATTGAGTTGAAGAAAAATGATGCAAAAGCATCCAAGCAAAATATACATGAACAGAGGAACAACATATTAGAGCATGTGCTCCAAGAGACCCTGAATTAGAATGGGGGCAGAATGAGGGCAGATGTCTAGATACTAGAAGGTTTTTCCCCCCAGATTACAAAGTACACTAATTCAACTTTATAGCCTGTGTTCTGCAGTGGTTGATAGCACCTTCAGAAGCAAATGAGAAGCATAAGCCTTATATGATAAAGATATAATGGTTGGAGTTATTCCTTTAGGTTTGAGAGGCAGAACATATACTGGAGCTGGGAAAGCAAAGCTAAATAAAAAGTTATGCATTGCACATTGAATAAACTATTGTATATATTTTTATAACAACATATGCCAAAAGATTCCAGAGCCACACTGATATCTAGATGAAGCAGAATTTGATAGCAGCTTCTGCATTTTCACAAAGGAAGTGCTTATTTGTGAAACAGTCATCCAAAAACTTACATATAAACATACCCACCAAACAATTCCCTTTTGAGTTAAGCAAAGTTATGCAAAGTGTAAAAAGGGAATAAGTAAACAAAAAAAAAGTTAAAGGCAGAAGGTAAAAGAAAAGAAAATATAGTCAAATCTAGTTCACTCTATTATTATTTATTATAACTCTGTTTAACTATTTCACAACTTTCTGTTCTTAGAAACTATTCTTATTTCCACTAAGGCCACACACCATACATCACCTTTAATGTTTAAATATGTTTTTCATTTTTCATTTAGTAATATTTTTAGAAGAAGGGGGAAAATTAACAAGTGAAAGGGAGAAGGAAAAGGAAAAATACATATTGATACTGAAATTCAATATCAGTAAGTGGACAAGGACAAAGGAGTTGCCAAATGCTTGATGCTTTGTTGGTAAGACATTAACCTATGAAACAAAGTACAATGAATTATTTTAACAGTTTGAATCTCTGAGTACCAAAAGCTCCACTAAAACACTATAAATAAATATTTAACTTCTCCATTTTTGTACTCCAATTGATATACTGTATTTATAAATATTTAAAAATTTTATGTATTTCTGATTTCAGTCCTTTAATCAGTTAAACAAATAACAGATAATCAGAGTTGGAAGGTATCTTGTATCTAATCCAACCTCCTGCCCAAGCAGGAAACTCTACACCATTTTTGACAGATGGGGAGTCCAATCTCGTCTTGAAAGTCTCAAGTGATGGCACTCCCACAATTTCCGAGGGCACGCTGTTCCATTGGTTGATTGTTCTCACTGTCAGAAACTTTCTCCTTATTTCCAGGTTAAATTTCTCCTTCAGTTTCCATCTATTATTTCTTGACTGGCCTTCGGGTGCTTTAGAAAATACACTGCTCAAAAAAATAAAGGGAACACTTAAACAACACAATATAACTCCAAGTCAATCACACTTCTGTGAAATCAAACTGTCCACTTAGGTAGTAATACTGATTGACAATCAATTTCACATGCTGTTGTGCAAATGGAATAGACAACAGGTGGAAAGCATAGGCAGTTAGCAAGACATCCCCAATAAAGGAGTGGTTCTGCAGGTGGTGACCACAGACCACTTCTCAGTTCCTATGCTTTCTGGCTGATGGTTTGGTCACTTTTGAATGCTGGTGGTGCTTTCACTCTAATGGTAGCATGAGACGGAGTCTACAACCCACACAAGTGGTTCAGGTAGTGCAGCTTATCCAGGATGGCACATCAATGTGAGTTGTGGCAAGAAGGTTTGCTGTGTCTGTCAGCATAGTGTCCAGAGCATGGAGGCGATGCCAGGAGACAGGCCAGTACATCAGGAGACATGGAGGAGGGCATAGGAGGGCAACAACCCAGCATCAGGACCGCTACCTCTGCCTTTGTGCAAGGAGGGACAGGAGGAGCACCACCAGAGCCCTGCAAAATGACTTCCAGCGGGCCACAAATGTGCATGTGGCTGCTCAAACAGTCAGAAACAGACTCCATGAGGGTGATATGAGGGCCTGACGTCCACAAGTGGGGGTTGGGCTTACAGCCCAACACCGTACAGGACGTTTGGCATTTGCCAGAGAAACACCAAAGATTGGCAAATTCGCCACTGGCGCCCTGTGCTCTTCACAGATGAAAGCAGGTTCACACTGAGCACATGTGACAGACATGACAGGGTCTGGAGACACCATCGAGAACGTTCTGCTTCCTGCAACATCCTCCAGAATAACAGGTTTGGCAGTGGGTCAGTAATGGTGTGGAGTTGCATTTCTTTAGGGGGCCGCACAGCCCTCCATGTGCTCGCCAGAGGTAGCCTGACTACCATTAGGTACCGAGATGAGATCCTCAGACCCCTTGTGAGACCATATGCTGGCGCGGTTGGCCCTGGGTTCCTCCTAATGCAATACAATGCTAGACCTCATGTGGCTAGAGTGTGTCAGCAGTTCCTGCAAGACAAAGGCATTGACGCTATGGACTGGCCCGCTCGTTCCCCAGACCTGAATCCAATTGAGCACATCTGGGACATCATGTCTCGCTCCGTCCACCAACGCCACATTGCACCACAGACTGTCCAGGAGTTGGGGGATGCTTTAGTCCAGGTGTGGGAGGAGATCCCTCAGGAGGGAGGTCATACAGGCACGTGGAGGCCACACACACTACTGAGCATCATTTTGACTTGTTTTAAGGACATTACATCAAAGTTGGATCAGCCTGTAGTGTTGTTTTCCACTTTAATTTTGAGTGTAACTCCAAATCTAGACTTCCATGGGTTGCTAAATTTGATTTCCATTAATAATTTTTGTGTGATTGTGTTGTCAGCACATTCATCTACGTAATGAATGAAGTATTTAATAAGAATATTTCATTCATTCAGATCTAGGATGTCTTATTTTTGTGTTCCCTTTATTTTTTTGAGCAGTGTAGCTTGACCCCTTCCTCTCTGTGGCAGCCCCTGAAATATTGGAAGACTGCTATCATGTCTCACCTGGTCCTTCTCTTCACTAGACTAGCCACGCCCAGTTCCTGTAACCATTCTTCATATGTTTTAATATCCAGTCCACTAATCATCATGGTTGCTCTTCTCTGCACTTTTTCTAGAGTCTCAAAATCCTTTTTATAGTGCAGTGACCAAAACTGGATGTAGTACTCTAGGTGTGATGTTACTTAGGCTTTATAGAGTGGTGTTAGTACCTCACTTGATCTTGATTGTATCCCTCTGTTAATGTAATTTAGGATTGCATTAACTTTTTTGGCTGCTGCTGCACACTACTGGCTCATATTTAGCTGGTTGTCTACTAAGACTCCAAGATCCCTCTCACAGTTACTGCTATTAAGCCTGGTTTCACCAAGTCTATATGTGTACTTTTGGTTTTTCTTGCCTAAGTGTAGGACTTTACTTTTCTGTACATTGAATTTCATTTTGTTAAACATATCCCAGTGTTTTGGTCTGTCAAGATCCACCTGGATCTTGAGCCTATCTTCTTGGCAGGGGTGAGATTCAAATTTTTAACAACCGGTTCTGTGGGCATGGCTTAGTTGGTGGGCATGGATTGGCGGTCATGTAACTGGGTGGACATGGCTTGGTGGTCATATGACTGGCTAGGTGTGGCCAATTCAACATCACTCACATTGAGGAACGCATCTGGCCTCTCATGACTGAGGGGATGCTGCAACAGTTGTAAATGTGAAAAATGGTCATAAGTCACTTTTATCAGTGTAACTTTGAATGGTCACTCCACACAAGCAAAGTACCAGCAAAGGAGGGGGAAAAAACTCCAGAGAAGTTCCAGAGACAGGAAGTCTAGTCCTGCCAAGAATGTAATAAGGGTTAACGGAGAGACAGTTTCTGTAAGCAACACCAGAATGTGTCCTTCCTGCCTTCCTTACAGGATTAGGCTACTAATTTCTTCTAACAACCAGTTCTTTGAACTGCTTAGAATATTAACAACCGGTTCTAGAGAATAGGTGCAAACTGGTAAAATCCCAGCCCTGATTTAAGGGCATGAAAACTAGCTGGTGACTTCTAAAACTAAGTCACTGTCCTTTTCAGTAACACTGAGAGGTGACACTCGGGAATTAGGAATTAAAAATATTTGTCTTCAGGCAGTCTTGGCTGGGGACCCTAAAAGAAGTTGCAATTTTAGCCGAATGTTTATTGACTAGCCTGGGATTCAGGTGTTGCTGCTTTTTTTCTTCTTTACTTCCTCTTTTAAAACTTCAGGTGTCGAGGGAGATACAAAGTTCTAACTCTTAGTGTTATGGCAGCCTCAACCACTGTTAATTTAGTTGTTATAGTGTGTCTTTGATGTTGTCTCTCCATCATCTTCAAGGTCTGCAAATCAATTCTTCCACACCTCAAGATGAGGTGAAATCTGATATCAACAATATCAAATATGACTTTATCTTCAGCTCTTCAATTCATCTGGGAACTTCACTATCAATATAGTTTTTTGTATTTTCTTGCTACTTCTTCATAAGGAACTGTTCTGAAGAACACTTGTCTTCAAAGACAACTTCATACATTCTTTTATGTTATACCAATAAGATAAGAAATATTTTTTTTTGTATTCATTCACTACTAACATCCAAATTAGTCTTATAATCTGGCATCTTTTACCTGAAAATACTGCATCTATTGGATGCACCCATAATACATGTGCTCTGCCATTTTGCATTTTGTGCTAAATGAATGGCTGTGCAGAAGGGATTGCCAGACCATTTCTCTTGCTAAAGCATCATACTAAACAATGCAACATTATAACAGAAGAAACAGGTACAAACAAATTGCTCTGTAATGACATTTTCTATTTCTGGTTAAAGAAACCAGTAACTAAGTTTGGTAACTAATAGAGCTGTGAGGGTGCAGTGGTTAGAATGCAGTATTGCAGGCTACTTCTGCTGACCGCCAGCTGCCAACAGTTCGGCAGTTTGAGTCTCACCAGCTCAAGATTGACTCAGCCTTCCATCCTTCTGATGTCAGTAAATTGAGGACTCAGATTGTTGTAGGAAATATGCTGACTCTATAAACTGCTTAGAGAGAGCTGTAAAGGCTGTGAACCAGTATATAAGTCTGAGTGCCTTTGGTACTGCTAATATTTTTAAAATGCCATTAACTAACTATGAGCTTCCTTAGTAATGATGCTAGTTTTTCTGTGATTTCTTACAAAAACAAGTGATTTCAGAATAATACTTCTTATACTTCATTCCTGGTGCTGTACCTTACTTTTGTAAGGTTTGGCATGATCTGTTTTTAACAAATCCATGCTGACTACTAGTTATTACTTTACTTGTTTCTAGATATGGGCAGATCTGTTTTTTTTTAATTATCTTTTCCAGTGTCTTCCCAGGTATTGATGTTAGGCTGATTGGTCTGTAGTTACCTGGGTCTGGTTTTTTCCTTTTTTGAAAATAGGAACCACATCAGCTCTTTTCCAGTCCTCTGGTATTTCCCCAGGGCTCCACGATTTTTGAAAGATATGGTGCAGTGGTTCTGAGATGACTTCTGCCAGCTCCTTTAAAACTCTGGGGTGTAATCCATCAGGTTCTGATGTTTTGTGTTCATCAAGATCAGACAGGTGCTCTTACTATTTTATTTTATTTTTTGGCTTAATTTAACTTTTATTTCTGGTCTGTCTTTTACAGTTATGTTTTTGGTGGGTTGAGCTATACTTTCTTTTTATTTATTTATTTATTTATTTGTATTTATTTATTTTTGTCAATTGCTTACAAGATAATAGGTATAAGTAAAAACATAGTTATGAATTATGAAAAATAAAAAAAATAAAAGAAACAATAGGACAGGGACGGTAGGCACATTGGTGTGCTTATGCACGCCTCCTACAGACCTCTTAGGAAAGGGATGAGGTCAATAGTAGACAGTCTAAGGTCTTGGGGAAGAAACCACAGAGTCAGGTAGAGTATTCCAGACATTGACCACTCTGTTGCTGAAGTCGTATTTCCTGCAATCAAGTTTGGTGCGGTTACCCTTGAGTTTGTATTTATTGTTTGCTCTTGTGTTGTTATGGTTGAAGCGGAAGTATTCATTGACAGGTAGGACATTGCAATGTATGATTTTATATACTATACTTAGATCGGACTGAAGGGGGCTTAGTTCTAGGTTTTCTAGGCCTAGAATTTCAAGTCTGGTAGCATAAGGTATTCTGCAACAAGTAGAGGAGTGGAGAACTCTTCTTGTGAAATATTTCTGGACTTTCTCAACTGTGTTAATATAAGATACGTAATGTGGGTACCAGACTGATGAGCTGTATTCGAGTATTGGTCTAGCAAATGTTTTGTATGCTCTAGTTAATAGTGTAATATTACCAGAGAAAAAGCTATGTAAGATTAGGTAAATGACTCTTAACGCATTTTTGGCTGTGTAGTTACAGTGGACTCTGGCACTTAGGTCATTAGAAATGAGTACTCCAAGATCCTTGACAGAGTTTGGATCATCAACAAGGTCTTGACTATTCAGCTTGTATTTTATTTTCTGATATTTTTTTTTGCCAATATGTAGGACAGAGCATTTATTTGTTGAGATTTGAAGTTGCCATTTGTTTGACCATTCTGATACATAGTCAAGGTCTTTTTGAAGGGTAGCAGTATTGTCTGTGGTATTGAACAGCTTTACATCATCAGCGAAGAGAATGCACTTGCTCTTGATATGATCACAGTGGTTATTTATGTAGAGTATGAAAAGAGGTGGTCCTAAAACACTGCCTTAGGGGACACCAATGTTGACAGATGCAGAATTTGATAGGACGCTCCCAATTTTGACCATTTGTTGTCTGTTTGACAGGAATGCTTCTATCCAGTTATGCAGGTGTCCAGAAATACCATAAGATTTTAGTTTTAGGAGTAGTTTGTCATGTACCACTGAATCAAAGGCTTTACAGAAGTCTATGTAGATTGTGTCTATTGCTTTGCCCTGATCGAGTTTTGTAGTCCATATGTTTTTGCAGTGTAAGAGTTGCAGATTACAGGATAGTTTTTTTTGTGAAACCAAATTGTTTATTAGAGAGTAGGTTGTTTGTCTCAAAGTGGAGGATGATGGATTTGTTAATAATTGATTCCATGATTTTACAGGTGATGCAGCATAAAGAGATTGGTCTGTAATTTTCAACTTGGCTGGGGTCTCCCTTTTTGAAGATGGGGATAACCTTGTGACCATAGTTTTGGCAAGGAGCTGGTCCTGAAAGATTTTTTAAAGATTATGCTTAGAGGTTCGGCTGTGGCAGTGGATAGCTTTTTTAAGAAGTAGGCACATATTCCGTCCAGTCCAATAGATAGAGATGGTTTTATATTGCGTAGTGCTTTTTCAACATTGTCTTCTGTAAAATCGATATGTATTAGATCATTGTAGTTGTCTGTGGTTCAACTGGGCATGATCCATTGCTGTTTACAAATACTGAGCCAAAGAATGTGTTAAAGAGGTTGGCTTTAATGGTGTCATCATTGCAGTCTTTACCATTAGGTCCTTTCAGGGACCTTGAGTCTTTTAGTTTGTTGTTTACGAAATTGTAGAAAGTGCGGGTGGAATTGGTGCGTAGAAGTTTTTCTTCTTGTTTAATGTGATAATTGGTGCATTCAGTTTTTATCTGGTGGCATAAATTTTTGTATCGGCTTTTGAAATTGGCAACGACCAGATTTGTTTTTCCGCCAAAGTGATTTCTTTTTGTTTTGAAGCTTCCTTATTGTTATGGGTAATTTGTTTTTTCTGGTTTGGGGAGTTGTTAATGGTACATATAGTTTGATGACTCTTTTGACTTCAAGTAAAAATATGTTGTAATGGTCTACAGTATTGCATCCAGAGAATAGAAATTGCCAATCAAGGGATGAGAGATTATTGTTTATAAAATCATAGTTGCCTTTTTTGAAGTTATAATTGGGGATTCTGTCATTGTGATGATTTTTGTGTGGACCTATGTTGAGACAAAAGTCAATCATGTTGTGGTCACTGTTGGAAAAGTGTTATTTAATTTGTATTCTGTAAATTGAATTCAAACTATTGCAGAAGATGAGATCGAGGCAGTTGTTAAGTCTAGTGTTGTTGGTTAGTAGTTGTTCTAGTCCCAGATTTGTTACTGCATTGTAGAAGGTTGCATGTGTGGGTTCAGTTGTACATTCGTTAAGGGTCCAGTTAATATGAGGTAGATTGAAGTCACCAAGAAAGATAAAAGTGTGTGGGCAGGATGCTGCCCGTGTTAGTTTTTGTGTGAAGACCGATGCAAAGAATGAGTTAAGCAGTTCTGCTTTCTCTCTGTTGCCTGTTACTTCCTTGCCATCTTCTTTCTTTACTGGACTGACTGCTTCCTTGATTTTTTCTTGTTATTTATATGTTGGAAGAAACTTTTTTATTATATTTTACTTTTGTTTCAAGTCTTTGTTCATTCTGAGCCTTTGCTTTCCTGACTTCGTCTTTGCAGATTCTAGCTATCTGCTGATATTCTACCTTAGTTGAATGTCCCTCTTTCCATTTTTTATACTTATCCTTTTTTTCTTTCAATTTGCCAGAGAGATCTTTGTGCAGCCTTGCTGGTTTCTTCTTGGATTTCTTGTTTTTCTTTCTCAGTGGTATTGTACTGGTCTGGCCTTCTATGATTGTACTTTTCAGAGTTTCCCAAGATTCTTCAGTTGTTTTTCTCTTTAGGATTTTCATCCATAGAATCTTTCCCAAGTTCTCTCTGAGTGTACTAAAATCTGCTCTTTTAAAATTTAAGACTCTGGTGTCATTATGTTTTATTGCTTGTGTTTTTGTTATATTGAATCCTAGTATGACATGGTCATTCTCACCCAAGGCTCCTGCAGTTTCAACTCCCTCTATCACATCTGTTTGTAAGAATTAAGCCCAGTATGGCTGTCCCTCTAGTTCCATCCTCAGTCTTTTGGACAACAAAGTTGTCAGCTAGGTTGGTTAGGAACTTATTTGATTCTCACTTGGTGTAGAATTAGTTTTCCAATTGATATCAGGATAATTGAAGTCCCTCATTACTATTCTAATGTGTTTCCTGCATATGTTTGTTAGTTGGTTGGCAAAAACGTTATTGTTTCTGCTTGGTTGGATGACCTATAATATACACCTATGGCGATGTCATTCTTTTTTTCTTTTATATTGACCCATATGCATTCTAGGAGGTTTTTATCTTTGGTTTTATGCATTTCTGTAGCAATATAGTGGTCCTTTACATACAGTGCAACTCCACCGCCTCTTTTATGGGGTCTGGATTTTTTTTAACAGTTTGTATCCTTCTACTAGCATGTTCCAATCATGGGTTTCATCCCCTCCAGTTTCTGTTGTTCCAACTATATCATATCTAGCTTCATGTATTTGTAGTTCGAGTTCACCCTGTTTGTTCCTCAGAGTTTGTGCATTTGTATATAGGCACTTGAGATCTTTATGTCTGACACTGTGTTTACTGTCTACATAACCTATGTTGTGCCTGACTGCCCCTACATTCTTGCCACCTGTTTGATTAGTGCACATGGTATGGCACTCACTATTAAATGCTTGGTTTTGCTTGACAGCAAGGTTGGTAATCTTACCTGCACAAACAAAAGAACAAACAGTTCTTTTCTCCTTAAACCAAAATTGAAATACTTATCTTTTTTATCCATTCCAGCATTTTTCAGACTTTTTTCTCTCTTTTTTTCATTTTTCTCCTTCCTATTCTGCAGTTTGATTAACCAAACCACTGAATGTTTTTTTCCATAATGATCACCTACTTTTATATTCAGGATAGTGTTACTCATCATCCATTCCTATCTAATCCATTTCCACTTGCTTCCACACAAAGGCTTTTGAACTAAGCTGCATCTACTGCATTTAGTGGGTAGCAACACAATGTACAGTACTACTATCTTTGCTTCTTCCCTCATAACAAAATGAACATTTTGCTTTCTTTCCACAAAATATTCATTTCTCACAAAGAACACATATTACCCATTCCTTTCCACTAGAAGTTGCAAAGAAAAAAGAAAAAAACCATTCTGGCAACAAAAATTGAAAAACTTGCTTTTTTCCAATTAAGGAAATTATTCACTACATTTTTTTTTCATGTCAAACACAATTATCTTGGTTCTTGATAACATTAATTTTAGTTTGGTATATACTTCATAATACAGTTAATGCATCATACATTTACTGCAAATAATTTAGATTCACAATCCCAAACTTTCACTTTTATTATGTTGCATTTTATTTTTCAATTTGCATGCTGCTTTACTTACTGAAATAACACAAAATGGCATAATTTATATATGAGCACGCAAACACTTCATATCCCCAGCTAACATACTTCCGTGTTTTCTACAAGCATTCCTCATGTATTTCTCCATAAACACATTAAGCACCCTAGGAGACATCAAACATTCTTGTCTGATGCCTTGCTTAATCTCAAAACATTCACTAAGTATTCCACTTACTTTCCTTTATATTCTATATGCATCATATCTTATTCAGCATCCAAACTTCAATTCCATATATGTGCATTTAAATCCATCAATCAAGCCTGTTGGCTATAATACAGTTTATCTGTATCAAAAAGCATACAATAAATTTTGTCATACAAAATTCATACATTTCACAATAATCTGCTGATGAGAATTCACCACTTCTATCAGTATTTTATCATAAATCATCAAATCAATCGTGCTTTTTAATTGCTTCCATTTCTATGGATATGATTAATAGACTTTAGTTTGTACTATCTTTTCAAAACAACATGTCTTTTTGTTAACAGTTATCAATCAAATATTCACCATTTCTACCTATCCATTCATTTTTCTTTTTCTTAGTTTCTATTTATTCAATGCCACATTTATTTTCCCCCAATTTAGTCCTGCTCTTTTTATTGACTCTTCTCAGCAGCATAGCATGCAACTATCATCAACATACAAGTTCCACTTTTCTCTTTATTCATAATTAAATCTACAATTTCAGTTCCATGTATGATTTAATCAATTCCATTTCACTACACCAGGACATTTTAATTAAGGTCTGTTACATCTTTTCCATTTCTTTTCATTTGAGATTCACACATCACACTTTTTCCCCTTTCATTTTATCCACCCGTGTTCTTTATCATTTATTATTGTTTTCCTACCCACATTATCCATGTGCCATAATCATCACCAGATGTTCCCTAAGTATTGAACTCTACCTCCCATAGTGGCTCAAGTATTGGGTTTGGCACATAATGCACAGAGAAGATGTAGCCTAGGTTGTGATGCTTACACAGAACTGTGTCCTATGCAGCATTTTCTGGTGACAATATGAGCAGTTTCGTTCAATCATAGATTTTGCTAGAGGGCCATAGTGACTTACATGGTAAGACGCTGGACCTGTGCACCACTAAGGTCGACAGCTCAGTGGTTCAATTCCCGTAAGCTTATAAAGCAATGGTGGGATTCAATTTTTTGTTTACTACCGGTTCTGTGGTTCTGGCTTGGTGGGGATAGCAGGGGAAGGATATTATAAAATCTCCAGTCAGAGGTGGTAGTGAACTACTCAAAATTTCCACTACCGGTTCTCCAGAACTGGTCAGAACCTGCTGAATACCACCTCTGGAATAAACCCCACAGGTACAAGAAAGAAGCCTCCCCTGAATGCCTACCAGAATCCAGGCATCCCGCAGATAAAGATAACACCACCTGAAAAAAATTCTTCCATAGAGGCAGCCAGCCACCTCAGTGATCTCTAGCTAACACGTGCCATACGCTAAATAAACAGATTTTGCTAGTATGCCACAAACATAACCAAGCCCAGATTAACCCTAAGCATATTCGTGTTACTCTATGCAAGGTAGGAATTTTTGTAAGTCAACCGTCATCTAGAGGTTTCTTGAACTAATATATGAGAATATGAAAAGGGCTATTAAGTGTGTGTAATGTATGTGGGAATGACCTTGGGAAACAGACTGGATGACCAGAATGTAAAAAATATCTCAGGCCCCAGAAGGATAGAGGGCATGGGAAACATTTTATAAGAGAGACTTCCTAATTTTCCTGACAGGAAAAGTAAAGGAGGGAAGAAATGGTTTCAGTCTTACCTGATTAATGTTAAACCTTACAACAGAGTTAATACTCATGG
Source organism: Notechis scutatus (assembly GCF_049901735.1). Lineage (NCBI taxonomy): Eukaryota > Metazoa > Chordata > Lepidosauria > Squamata > Elapidae > Notechis > Notechis scutatus. Next base: position 41,011,708 of record NC_142011.1, on the reverse strand, counting down.
TTACACCTCTTGTTTGGACTATCTCAAAGAGGTGACAGGGTGCTTCCATTACTAAGAAGTTATAATATGGCTATATTGTGTTGCATGGTGGCTAGCGATGAAGATGTTCACCTCCCACTTGGAAGATTGAAAGTTGAATCCTAGGTAGTGGCAAATGTTTTTCTCCTAGGGCACAAAGAAAAAAATATCTGCTGTGAACTCCACATGGTGTCAGGAAGGGCATCTGGCCAATAAACATTCAGCTGCACCCAGCTGCCCTGATTCTACCTGAATTAAGGCATTACAGGGTTGTAAAAAGGGAGTTTTTTATATCATATTTTATGACATCGGTATATTTTTTCAAAAGTATGCATGACAATACACAAACACACACACATTCCTATATCAGGAAAGTTGTGATTGACAAATATTTGTATCTCTTTAAAAGTGTCCATTAAATCTATTCAAAAAGAAATATCTCAGAACCTTGCAACTGCTGGTATGTTCTGGATCCGTGATGTGAACCGTGGTGGTCCAGTGATTAGAATGCAGTACTGCAGGCTACGTCTGCTAACTGCCAGCTGCCTGAAGTTTGGCAATTCGAATCTCACCAGCCTCAAGATTGATTCAACCTTCCAACTTTCCAAGGTAGGTAAAATGAGGACCCAGATTGTTGAGGGCAATATGCTGACTCTGTAAACCAGTGGTCGCCAACCGGTAGCCAACCACTGGTGGGCCATGAGAAAATTTTGGTGGGCCACAGAGAAATCTCAGCCCCAGAGCACCCCCCCCCCAAAGCAATTAATCCAGGCTGCACAGAAACACAAGGCTGCGCTGCCCACATGGCCCACGGGAACCCTCCCCGCCCACTCATTCCTTACCCGGCAAACTTGCCTGCTAAATTGCTATTTTTCCTTTTTCTGACCATCATCTGTTCTGCTGTGCCTGGAGATTAGCTAGGAACCAGGAAATGGTTGGATTTCTTGCTTTCTAGCTAGTCTTTTTGTTAAGTTCTGAGCATGGGCGCAAGGAACGGAGACGAGGCAGAGAACTTGTGAACTTCAACTCTTTATTAACGATTAAGAACAGAGCAAAAACCCTGGGCAGCAGCAGCTCTTTTATAGAGCTGGCTGCTGACCCGTTAACCAATGATTTGCGTTCCCACATTTAAATTGTACCCAATGAGAGATGTTCAACTAATAGCCAATCAGGCTGCTCCGTAAGGACCAATCCCTGCTCGCTATTCATGGGCCAATCAAAGGTGCAGGATTACGAGCCTGCTTTTCTCGTAAGGTTGACAAGTTTTTATTAAATAGTTTTTATTAGTTCATAACACCCCTCCTCCCTAGGTTCCGTTTAAGGGGTGCGGTAACATACTCGCGTAGATATGCAGGTCGTTTTACCTGCCTGTTTGATTTTCGCTGCTCCACCGGTTTTTGTCTGCAGTCCGGTTTCGGTGGAGCGCTTTCAAGGTTTTCTGGTACGGCTAGTTCCGTTTCTGTGCGGGAGGACTCGGCGCGGCTATCGTTGTTGTTATCCCAGTCTCCTAGGCTTACTTCCGGGTCCCGTGGGCTTGCCTCCCTCGTGCTATTTCCCCACGGTGATGCCACCCCGCTTCCTGATTCTTCTTCAGGTTGCGCATTTCTTTGGTTGGGTTGCTGGGTCCCCTTGATTACGTCGTTATCTATTTCGTTTTCGGCCTCCTCGATATCCCCTCCCCCCTTAGTTTGCGAATTAGGGGAGTCACGGGAGGTGGGTGGCAATCTGGATTGAAGCTGATCTATATGGCGTTTCCATGCTCTCCCGTCATTAGTCTGTAGGCGGTAGGATCTGGGGCCGGTGGGTTGGGTAATGGTTGCAGGGACCCATAATGGGTCGCCAGAAAAGTTTTTAGCAAACACCAAGTCGCCTACCTTGAATTCGCGGCACTTCCCGCTAGATCCGAAAGGTTTTTCTGGTGAATAAGAAGGATGTAGATGGTCGAGGTGGGAGCAAAGTCTCCGCCCCATTAGCAGTTCGGCAGGCGTCTTATTCGTGATGCTGTGTGGGGTGATATGTTGAAGCAGGAGTATTCGGTTGAGCTTGTCGTCGATGTCCCCATAGTCCATTTTATGTAGGTTTTTTTTTTTACGAATTGTACCATTCTCTCCGCCCTTCCGTTGGCCGCAGGGTGAGCTGGTGAGGTTAGCGCATGGCGGATGCCCCGGTCCACTAGGTACTGTTCAAATGCCAGGGCAGTGAACTGGGGCCCGTTATCAGAAACTAAAACGACTGGTAACCCATGCGTTGCGAATAATTTATTCAGTTTGTTAATGACTGACTCTGTTGTGGTTGTCTTCATCTTCTGGATTTCTAGCCAGTTTGAATAGGCGTCAACTGTTAATAAAAACGTGTGTCCTTTGGTGGGTCCCGCAAAATCAACGTGGATGTGGGACCACAGACCCCGAGGGGTTTCCCACTCGGTTGGCGTCACTCTAGGTGGGGCATTGCTAACGTCTTGGCACTTCCGGCACGTGGTTACCCAGGCTGCGATCTGCTTATCGATGCCCGGCCACCACGTGTAGCTTCGTGCGAGCGCCTTCATGCGCACGATGCCCGGATGTCCATCGTGCAATACTTTTAGAACAGTCTGTTGCAGCCTCTCTGGGAGAAAAGTTCTGTCTGCCAATTCTTGAATGGCGCGAAATTGTCGTGGAGTTGGTCGGCTGGCCATCCTCGTTCGACCCAGCTGAGAACTCGTGCCAGGATAGGATCCCGTTTTGTCTCGATGGCGATGTCTCTCGCTGTTAGTGGCGGCGAGTGCAGCGTTTCGATTTGGAGCGTCGTGAGGGTTGGAGCTGGGTCGTTGACGGTTTCCGGAAGTGGGGAACGGCTTAAAGCGTCAGCGTGGGGAATGGCTTTCCCCGGGCGATGTTGCAACAGATAATTGTAGGCAGCTAGGAACTCAGACCAACGAGTCATTCTTGGCGATAATATATAGGGGTTGGCTTGTCTCCCGCTATAATACCAAGCAATGGTTTGTGATCCGTGATTATCGTAAATGCTCGTCCATACACGTATTCGTGAAAGCGCTTCACAGCAGATACAACAGCAAGGGCCTCTTTATCGAGTTGGCTATAGTTCCTTTCAGCCCTTGATAATGTTCATGAGAAAAACGCAATAGGTGCTTCATTTCCGTTTGGTAGTACATGGCTTAAGATTGCTCCCACTCCAAACGGTGAAGCGTCGCATGTAATAGTTAAGGGTAAAGTCTCGTTGTACTGCATCAATACAGTGTCGGGGGTTAGTAAGTCTTTCACTTGTTGGAAGGTGCGTTCCTCTCGATGTCCCCAGACCCAGGTTGCTCTTTTATCGAGAAGTCTGTGTAGGGGCTCCGCTACGGTCGCCTTCTGGGGCAAGAAAATGTTGTAGAAGTTAATGAGCCCCAGGAAGGCTTGGAGGTCCGTTCTATTTTTAGGCGTTGGGGCGTTTTTAATTGCTTTTAGCTTGTTATCAGTGGGATGGATTCCTTGACTATCGAGAAGGTATCCAAGGAACTCCACCCTCTCAGTACACAGTTGACATTTATTTTTTTTAACCTTCAGGCCGGCATCTTTAAATTTTCGTAGAACCATTCTGAGACTCTTTTCTAAGATGTCTCTATTAGGGGCGGCGATTAAAACATCATCAAAATATGGCACGACCCCTTTTATACCTTGTAAAAGTCTCTCCATCAAACTTTGAAAAATTCCCGGAGCTACGCTCACTCCGAATTGGAGTCTATTGCACTTAAAAGCACCTCTATGCGTAATGATAGTTTGTGCTTCTGCAGTTTCTGCATCTACGGGCAACTGTTGGTACACTTGTGCTAAATCCAATTTAGCGAATATCTTCCCACCACCCAGGGAGTGGAGAAGGTGTTGAACCACCGGCACTGGGTAAGCACTCTGCTGAAGTGCGTGGTTCAAGGTGGCCCGATAATCCCCACAAATTCGTAACGATCCATCTGGTTTAATGGGTGTTACAATTGGGGTTTCCCAACGGGCATGGTCGGTTGGTTTTAAAACACCCTGGGCTATTAATTTATCGAGCTGCTCGTCAATCTTTGGTTTTAGTGCAAAAGGCACCCGACGAGGCTTAAGGCGGATGGGAGCTACTTCAGGATTAAAGTTAAACGATATTGGGGTCCCCTTGTACTTGCCTAGCTCTTCTGAAAAAACGTCCTGGAATTCTTGGACAAGAGACTCCTCCCAGTCGTTGCTCTCGGCTCGGTGGACACCGGCTACCTCTATCCCGAGTGGGGTGAACCATTGTAGGCCTAATAAGCTAGGCCGGTCATGGTCGACGACGGTCAGCGGTAGTGATGCGGTACAATTTTTGAAGGAGACTTCGACTTGGCTGGAACCGACGACCGGGATTCTGTTGCCCTGGTAATCCTTGAGTATGATCTTTTGGGGGCTGAGGTCCTGACGGCGGATGGCCGGGATTAGTTGTTTGAGGGTCTTCCAGGAAACCATCGAGAGAGCGACCCGAGTCGACTTCCATCACGCAAGGTTGGTTCTCGATGGCGACCTTCACTTGGATCTTTCTTGCATCTAAGGATGTAGCGTGGCCGATGGTAATGGTTTGGTGTGCCTCTTCTCGTCTCGTTGAAGTGGCAGGTGTTTTGTTTCTGTAGGAGTGGTTGTTCCATTGGTGGTTCTGGCGATTTCGATTCGCAGGAGGATATCCTGAAGACTGGCTGCAGTTATTCTCCCTGCGCTTTGGGCTGGATCCTTGCTTGCTTCTACAGACCTTTGCGATGTGGCCTCTTTTTTGTTATATTTTGGAATATAACATTCATGGCCCTATGTAGCTTAATCCTATTTTTCCAATAGCTTCCAGCCTATTACAACAAAACAGCTTAGATTTCTTTAGGTCAGGGATAGATAATCTTTATCCTTCAGCAATTGTTGAATTCCAAATGTCATTTGCATGGAGTGAAGTGATTGACCTGAAGTAGATTTCCATATAATACCATCTTTTTGTCATATACCTTTGTTCATCAGTATCCCACCATCATAACCTTCTTTCTTTTTCTTTCTTTTTGAAGACTATTACAGCAATAAAAAAAAGACAGTGGAAAAAATTCTTCACATTGTTTTGTTTTTAGTAACAGTTGCCAAATTGATTTTATCATTCAATTTACTCTTATCCTGATTCTATCATCTCATATTTGCTCCCTATTAGTGTATTATTTTGTTCTTGAGTGGTTCCATTGTGACATATTCGGCTTTGAGCCAACCTACAATTGGAACTGGGACCTAAATTCATCTTATGGCTTTTGACTTTTGTCTTCTGCCACTTTTACATTTTTAAGGCTGATTTTCTTTTTCTTTTTACAGGGAATATGATTATTGACAGTGCATATTGGGAATTATTGCATTAAAGATGTGCCATGTATTGTCTAAACCTCGTGGTTGTTCTCTCACTATTGAAACAGTGCTCTGTGTTGACACACAATAATGGCCTTTTATCATTAAAATGACTCCTTGCCTGCAGCTGCCTCTATTTCAGCACTGAATATTGAGCTATCCTGAAGTCCAATTTTCATTGCATTCTATTTTAGCAAATGGATTTTGTGTTAATGGGGATTTTTCAGGAGTGGCTTGACTATTTAATGCTCCTAGTGATTAATAGCAGAGCTATCTGCCTTCAGAAAGGAAATGATAAATAAGAGAATGTTATCATTTATGCACAAGTAAGTCCATGAATCTTTCCTTAACAATTAGAGGACAAACTAGATGTAACAACAGCATAAGTCAGGAACTTATAAAAGGACAAGTTACAAATTATTGATTATTTTCAGTTGCTGGGCTCAATGTCACCATAAAAGAAAGGGATATTTTACCAGAAGCTCAAAGTAAATTCCTTGAACCATTTGTTAATTATACAAAGTGCACCAGCATAATATAATTGGACTAGAATAAATTTTCATATGTCATACAGTATTAGGGGTATGGAAATAACGCCTTCCACAGAGAATTTCCCATCAATGACATTACTTTTGATCTATCATCCAGGATAATAGCATTAAAAAATATATTTATTTATTTAATTTATTTAATTAATTATTACATACATGCTTAATTTAGACAAGTGTGTGTGCGCACGTGCATTTGTGTACAGTGTATATATGTGTGTGTGCATGTATGTGTGTGTGTGTGTGTGAGAGAGAGAGAGATACTGAAGAAGTTGGATTAGAACAAGATAAGGGATTAGTTTTAAAGATAAGTTTTAAAATTAGAGAAAGAAACATCAATAACTTGCTTTATACTGATGATCTTCCTCTGATAGCTGAAAATGCAAATAATCCACCAGCTCTAATAATGAAAGTCAAGAAGCAAAGCAAAAACATGGGATTAAGATTAAATATAAAGGAGATCAATCTAATGATAATGGATACATTAAACAGCTTTAGAATTAATAATGAAGATATTTATATTCACATGCAAGATTTATCTTTACTACAAGGATCAGAATTGTTCAGACAATGGAAGTGAACACTGGATACAGAAAAAGCATGCTAAAGAAAGTATTTATGCTTTTGAAGTTGATATTGGAGAAGATTCCTGAAAATACCAAGAAGCCAAGAAAATAAACAAATAGATAATCAAACATTTCACCCCAAAGTTCTCATCCAAGGCACAAAGGATTAGGCTCAGATTATCATTACTAACATGTGAAAACCAAGGTCTCTGGAAAAAAAAAGTCTGAAATGCTGGAAAAAGTGGAAGAAAAGAGAAAAAGAGGATGACCAGCAACAAAGTCGATGGACACAATGGACAGGGATGGGTACGTCATTAGAAGATCTAAAGTGCCAGGTTGGGTGCAGATTGTCTTGGGGAAAATCTACCTACATAGTTGCTGAGAATTAACACTGACATGATGGCATACAATCCATAAATCAAGTGTTGTCAGATTTAGTTTAGAATGCAGTACAGTGAATAAAAACTCACTTAATAAATAGTAATGAGAACAAAATGTATACTTATTTTACAAATAATGAATTGTTGGGGGACAAACTATAGAGGAAAATTTCATCCATCGGAGTTTTCAAGTGGGCCTAGGACTTGATTAATTAGTGGCAAGTATAAAAAAAACCTACGACTTGCAATTAACTGATCATTCCTATGTCTTTTATTATTTTAAAATATTATTGATGAAAGTCCTCTATTTAATTGATGCCATAGATTTTAGTAGGGAAAAATTAGCACACTGGCTGTTCTATGTCTGGTGCCTTTTGGCTATGAGAGATGGGTTTCTCCAGTCACAAAGTGGTAAAATAATGAATCATAGACCAAAAAGGTTAAATTAGGCATGGATTCTAGAGAGTGCCAAAGGAGAAGATTGTTGCCACATTGTTGCCCATAGTTATCTTGTTGGGAATCTCAAGGTGTTACTGCAAACAATGGCAAGCTGCCTTTTTGAAGCTGATGAGATTTATGCCTGTCTTGTCTCATCATAATAATATCCTTCAGATTGATGGTAATAAGGGGGCAGTGACTATGTTCCTTTTCATTGATTCTTTAATTTTAGAATGTGGCAATACCCACAAACTATTGACAGTGATAGTCAAGAAAATTAAAACTACAAAGGAAGATAGTGAAAATACACCCTTAACATATCCTAAAGTGGCAGGGCTAATTCCTTGTGTGTCCAATCTCACTTGGCCAATAAAAGAATTCTAATTCTAATCTTGTAAGTCAACAGCAGGAACCCCCTGCTTCAGCTTCCTGAATTATATTATACAAAACAGGTGATTGATTCTTGGCCAGCTAAAGTACCATGTTGCCTCAGCAGTGGCACTGGTTGAGATGATGCAGCAAGATTTTAGAGCAAATATAGCCAATTTCTATCTTATGTATTTCTGGTCCAACAGCAAAATATCAATATCAGTTTGGTATGCCTCAGGTTATTTTGCATTTAGACAACACTAAACTTAAACTGTTTTATTTCCCCCTTGCCGTTTCTGAATGTGGATTAACTTAATTTAGCTTTATTTTTCTCCTGGATCTACACTTTTACTATAAATTAAAAAAATCAGATTCCTTTGTTGTAGCAAGAATATGTTTTTTTCACAGTCTATTGTACTCAGTTGCTAACAGACTTTTAAAAATACCAAACTAGCAGGAATATCTGGACTGACATCTCATAACATCATTTTTATAACATGTATTACTTTTAAGTTGGGTATTTTCACTGCTCCTATTATATAGTGAATTTAAACTTCCCATAATATAATTTCTTATTTGTAGCTTTTGGGGGGTTTTAAGTGAATTTAAATGTTTCTCAAGTTATTTATTTTTTATTTCTTAGCATTTCCCTCTTTGTAAATATTCCAGTGAAACTTGTGTTATTAATATTAACAGCAAAGTAAATAAAGGTTTAACCACTTCCATTGAAAATTATTAAGCTTGGATAACTGCAGATATATTCATTTGAAAATGCTGGTTGGAGATGAAGCAATAGACATTCCTGATGAGTAAGATTCTCAAAATAAACTTGGAAACTAAAAAAAAAAGGATCTATTTTCATTGTGTTTATTTTCAATGAAGCCTTCATTAAAACATCAAGTTACTTGAGTGGCTATATTTAGGACACTGCCATGCAATTATGCCAAAGTAATTACTACACAACAACAATGCCTCTTTTTTTATGGTGTCCTCCAGCTGGGAGGTGTATGCTGTCAGGGTTCTGGCGATTGCCCTTATTAAATCATGAGCCTCGAGCCAAGCTTCAAAAGAATCCAAAAGATTCATTAGGAGCAACATGTCGGCATTTGAAGCCAACTCTGCCACACATAATTTACAGTTACCTGTGACCCTGTTCCCCCCCTCCTCCCTGGGTGTGTCATAAATCAGATTCTCCAACCGAAGAACGGGCTGGGTGTCATGAATCACATTTTCCAGTGAAAGATTTTTGCAGGCAGAAGATCTGGTAGCCTCAGCTACAATCTTTGTAAGATAAGCGTGGAATGTACTTCTGGTTTTCATTGCTGTACTGCTTCTTCGGGTTTTTTCCCCCTCCTGCTTATGGCAACTTGAAAACAGGCATAGGAATGCTTTACAAGTTGACATATGCATTATTCTCTCAGGAAGAATAAAAGAAGGTAGCTAAAAAAGCATTGGAAATAGAGTGGCCCAAAATAGACCATCAATATGAATTCTGAGTGATCAAACACACAATAGTTAGGTGCCCAGGTAAAAGAAAACATGCACAGAGAAGAGGGATAATAAAAGTCAGGAAAGGTGACAAGAGACAAAGAGAGACTCATCCTGTCTAAGTCAACTTAAATTGGAACTTTCCCAAAGAAATTCTAACAAAGGAAGGACACAGTTTGTTTGTATCAATAATATAATATTTGATTCAAATGTCAAAAGCCATTTGTCATGGAAGAAGGAAGTAAGGATCAAAGCTGCTTCCTTTATCTTATGACCATGACATACAGACACTCAACCCAAATTAGATATCAATTTATGCTATGGGGCTGAATATGTGCTAATTAATGCTTTAACCATAAAGGTATATTTGGAATCACTCACAGAGAAGAAACACAAAAGCTCAGTTATGAGGATTTAAAAGATTTATGGGAGAATTACCACAAACTTCTCCATGTTTAGGTTGTTAATTCACTTATCATACCTTTTGTAGAAAAGGGCAAGTATATAGTCCCATATTCAGTTACTATGGCAGTTAATTTGATAGAGAGCTATTTTCTAAAAGTATCTCATTTAGCTAAAGCAAACAAGGAAGTTTGCTGATCATGAACATACATGGACATGAAAGTAATTTCCAAGTGTTTACTTCAGAGTAACTTTTTACTTAAAAATAATTATAAAAATAGATGAGTAACATATGCATCTGTGAGAGACTATAAGGGTACTAAATTTTTGAAAGTGGGGGAGTTAAGATGTGCATTCCAACATCAACTAAATCACTGATTCCTAACTATTATCCAGTTTTTGTTTCTTGCTTTTCGTGTTTATATGTCATTTTTCTTCTTATATAAGCACTTAAAGCTGTTTACAACCATAAAAGAAAATATAAAACACATCCATGAAATCAATGCACTGAAAATTAGGACAATTCAGGGAAGAAGGAAGGAGCCTCCTCGCTGACGGACCATAGATCGCGACTCTCTGTGGCTATCGTCCATGCTCTTTTGTTGTAGAGCCCTGATCATTACAATTAGGGGCTGAAGCTGCCTTGGAGGGGCGGCGGAGTAAGGGGAAGCTGCAAGCCAGGTTGAGGGGAGCCGCATCTTCACCACTGGGCTTGGTTTTTTTCCCCCCGAAGACGACTGCAGCGGTGGTTTAAAATGGCCACCCCGAAGAGGAGGACTCAGCTGGATTAAGATTTGTGCAGGAGGGAAGAAAGAGGTGGATAACATCTGAACCGGGACAACTGGGCAATACAACTAAACAAAAGTATCCCAGGATTAAGGTAACATGGAATTTTTAACAAAAGAAAAGTGAGCGGCGAAATTACAAAGGGACAGGAAAAAAAATAAGAAAATATTTTTGACAGCTAAGCGGGGCTTTGAACCAGGAAAGGAAGAAGCTGGAACTAAAGATTTAACTAAATTGGACTAAAATATTTTGGGAATAAACAGGCATAAAATAAAGCTGGATTTAAGATTGTCAAAAAATAATAATAATAATAATAAAGTTTACAAATTGGAGACTGGACTGTGCTGGAATATTGAGGTTCGAAAAACCCTAAATAAAAAATAGGGGGAAAAGGTGAAGACTTTGTATAATGGAGAGTGCCACCTTTTGACAAAAACTTGAGCTCAAACAAAAGGGAAAGCATCCTGTTTTTGAATGAACTTGTGTGGATATAACATTAAAGAAATATTGAAACAAAGTAAAAATCTTAGAAAGTGAAAGCAGAACCAGAATAAAATAAAAAAAAAGCAAGGAAAGACTGACTGTGGGATTGATTGATGTTTTTGGTATAGATCCTGGGCTGGAATAACTGAGAACTTTAGAAAATTGAAAGAAGGAAGAAGGAAAATAAAAATGTTTTGTTTTTTTTTGTGGACTTTAACGATCATAAAATATAAGAGTGTGTAATGATGATATCTCTTCGGGAATTAAAAATGGAACTTAAAAATATGAAAGAATTACTACAGTAAAGAGGAGAATCACTTTGCTCTGTGTTAGAAAAACTGGAAATGGCAATTGAAGATCAAGAAGAAAGAGCTTCAGAGGAGGAGGAGTCGACTCAAGGAGAAGACATTTTAAATAGACTTAAGAAGGCAAACAAAAGGAAGTTGGGAAAGACAGAAAGACCCAGCAGAAAAGGGGAAAATAAGATATTAAGAAAGAGAGGGATATAAATTGGAATGAGAAAAGATATGGAAAAAAGAGGGGGAGGAGAAGCAGTAAGAAACAGGTGCATGAAATAAAGAAATACGGAAATAGTAAAATGTTGAAAAGAAATTGTTTTTTCAGAGATAATGGTTGATGAATTAAAAAGGGGATTCTGCAGGGTGACAAGGAGTAATAAGAATATTTCTGCAATTAAAAATATTTAGAAAATAGGGTAATATAGATACTGATAACTCTTATTAAAAATCAAGGGGGGGAAATATGCTGCGGAATCCAAATGAAAAGATGTAATGATTATTATTGTAACTTCTTAAAAATAATGGTTTATTGGGAATCAAGATGAGGGAATAGAGGTATAGTTTAATCACTGAGGTGTCACACTCAAAGCAGTAAAAGGGGGGAAACCTATACTTGTTGTTTTTTTTAGTGTTAAAATTTGTATTAATCTAGAATTTATAAAAAGAATAGGTAATGGAAAGGGAATATGACAGACTAAAGAACCAACTAAATTAATAAGTTAATGTAGACTATTAAAAGCAAGGAGAGACATCAGTAACTTTTATGATTATTATTATTATTATTATTATTAGGCAAACACATATTGTTTATCTTTATTTCTAAAATAAATATTAAAGGATTATATTTGAAATAATTGAAATGAAGCAAAAAGATGTTTCAATTGAGATTAATGAAAGAGGCTAGAATTAATGTGTTTGTTTCTCTCCTTACTGAAAATTTGGAATGGAAAAGGTAATAATAGAATTAAGTATGCATATATGAATGTATAATTGCTATCATATTTGTATGGAAAGGTGATGACCCGGAAATACGTTGTCCACTAAAATGAGATTTTTGTTTTTAATGTGAAAAACTGAATAAAATTTGTTAAAAAAAAAAAAGAAAGAAAGAAAAACAGGACAATTCTTCTTTTCAAGTCTTGCCACTGTCCAAGTTAACTTAGCCATGCAAGGCACATAGCTCATATTTAGAAGTGAAAATTGGAACAAGAGGTGGCTCCTATGTCTTATTTGTAAAGCTTCAATGTTCCTGAAAGGGCTGAGAGTTTCCTGCTGATGAACTGGTGTGCATGGAGCAAGTAGCCATTTCCTATTTTTCTGAGTTAATACAATCAACCAGGAGACATGGCAAATGAACACTTCCATACAACAACAGCAGAGAAATCATATTTCTGGGAAAACAGAAGTCTATGTATTGGACTCTTAAGTATGAAGCCTCCAATTATCTCCTGCCAGCCCATCATCTTCAGCTCTGCTTGATGTCCCATTTCTTTTCAAAGATAAATACAGGTAAGGTGTAGTACCAGGAATGAAGTATAAGAAGTATTATTCTGAAATCACTTGTTTTTGTAAGAAATCACAGAAAAACTAGCATCATTACTAAGGAAGCTCATAGTTAGTTAATGGCATTTTAAAAATATGAGCAGTACCAAAGGCACTTAGACTTATATACTGCTTCACAGCCTTTACAGCTCTCTCTAAGCAGTTTATAGAGTCAGCATATTTCCTCCAACAATCTGAGTCCTCATTTTACTGACGTCAGAAGGATGGAAGGCTGAGCTGCTGAGACTCAACCTTGAGCTGGTGAGACTCAAACTGCTGAACTGTGATACAAACTAAAGGTTAATCGCACCAAACTTGATTGCAGGAAATACGCCTTCAGCAACAGAGTGGTCAATGTCTGGAATACTATACCTGACTCTGTGGTTTCTTCCCCAAACCCCAAAAACTTTAACCTTAGACTGTCTACTATTGACCTCATCCTTTTCCTAAGACGTCTGTAGGAGGCGTGCATAAGTGCACCAATGTGCCTACCGTCCCTGTCCTATTGTTTCTTTTATTTTTTTTCATAATTCATAACTATGTTTTTACTTATACCTATTATCTTGTAAGCAATTGACAAAAATAAATAAATACAAATAAATAAATAAATAAAAAGAAAGTATAGCTCAACCCACCAAAAACATAACTGTAAAAGACAGACCAGAAATAAAAGTTAAAATAAGCCAAAAAAAAAAAAAAAATAGTAAGAGCACCTGTCTGATCTTGATGAACACAAAACATCAGAACCTGATGGATTACATCCCAGAGTTTTAAAGGAGCTGGCAGAGGTCATCTCAGAACCACTGCACCATATCTTTCAAAAATCGTGGAGCCCCGGGGAAATACCAGAGGACTGGAAAAGAGCTGATGTGGTTCCTATTTTCAAAAAAGGAAAAAACCAGACCCAGGAAACTACAGACCAATCAGCCTAACATCAATACCTGGGAAGACACTGGAAAAGATAATAAAAAAAAAACCAGATCTTCCAATATCTAGAAACAAGTAAAGTAATAACTAGTAGTCAGCACGGATTTGTTAAAAACAGATCATGCCAAACCTTACAAAAGTAAGGTACAGCACCAGGAATGAAGTATAAGAAGTATTATTCTGAAATCACTTGTTTTTGTAAGAAATCACAGAAAAACTAGCATCATTACTAAGGAAGCTCATAGTTAGTTAATGGCATTTTAAAAATATTAGCAGTACCAAAGGCACTCAGACTTATATACTGCTTCACAGCCTTTACAGCTCTCTCTAAGCAGTTTATAGAGTCAGCATATTTCCTCCAACAATCTGAGTCCTCATTTTACTGACATCAGAAGGATGGAAGGCTGAGTCAATCTTGAGCTGGTGAGACTCAAACTGCCGAACTGTTGGCAGCTGGCGGTCAGCAGAAGTAGCCTGCAATACTGCATTCTAACCACTGCACCCTCACAGCTCTATTAGTTACCAAACTTAGTTACTGGTTTCTTTAACCAGAAATAGAAAATGTCATTACAGAGCAATTTGTTTGTACCTGTTTCTTCTGTTATAATGTTGCATTGTTTAGTATGATGCTTTAGCAAGAGAAATGGTCTGGCAATCCCTTCTGCACAGCCATTCATTTAGCTCAAAATGCAAAATGGCAGAGCACATGTATTATGGGTGCATCCAATAGATGCAGTATTTTCAGGCAAAAGATGCCAGATTATAAGACTAATTTGGATGTTAGTAGTGAATGAATAAAAAATATATTTCTTATCATATTGGAAAAGGAAATCTCATTTTTTCTTATTTTAATCTATAATTACTTTTTAATCTGCCAACATGTAGAAACAAGTAAAGTAATAACTAGCAGTCAGCACGGGTTTGTTAAAATCTGATCATGCCAAACCAATCTTATTTCATTCTTCAACATAGTGACTAAATTAGTAGACCAGCAAAATACTGTGGAGATAATATACTTAGATTTCAGCAAGGCATTCGACAAAGTAGACCACAACCTTCTTTTTGGTAAGATAGAAAAATGTGGGATAGATAGCACCAGATGGATTTGCAACTGGCTGACAAACCATACTGAATGAGTAGTCCTTAATGGGTCTAAGTCTACATGGAGGGAAGTAAGCAGTGGGCTGCCACAAGGTTCCATCTTAGGCCCAGTACTCTTCAATATCTTCATTAATGATATAGATGAGGGAACAGAAGGAGAACTTATCAAATTTACAGGTGATACTAAGTTGGCAGGAATAGCTAACACCCAAGAAGCAGGGGTGAGATTCTACCAGTTCGCACCTATTTGCTAGAACCTGTTGTTAACATTCTAAGCAGTTCGGAGAACCGGTTGTTAGAAGAAATTACTGGCCTAATCCTGTAAGGAAGGCAGGAAAGAAATATCCTGGAGTTGCTTACAAAAACTTCCTCTCCGTTAACCCTTATTACATTCTTGGCAGGACTAGACTTCCTGTCTCTGGAACTTCTCTGGAGTTTTTTTTTCCTCCTTTGCTGGTACTTTGCTTGTGTGGAGTGACCATTCAAAGTTACACTGATAAAAGTGACTTATGACCATTTTTCACATTTACAACTGTTGCAGCATCCCCTCAGTCATGAGAGGCCAGGCGAGGAGATGCGTTCCTCAATGTGAGTGATGTTGAGTTGGCCACACCTAGCCAGTCATATGACCACCAAGCCATGTCCACCCAGTTACATGACCGCCAATCCATGCCCACCAACTAAGCCATGCCCACAGAACCGGTTGTTAAAAATTTGAATCCCACTCCTGCCAAGAATATAGGCTCAAGATCCAGGTGGATCTTGACAGACTAGAACACTGGGATATATTTAACAAAATGAAATTCAATGTACAGAAAAGTAAAGTCCTACACTTAGGGAAGAAAAACCAAAAGTACACATATAGACTGGATGAAACCAGGCTTAATAGCAGTAACTGTGAGAGGGATCTTGGAGTCTTAGTGGACAACCAGCTAAATATGAGCCAGCAGTGTGCAGCAGCAGCCAAAAAAGCTAATGCAATCCTAAATTGCATTAACAGAGGAATACAATCAAGACCAAGTGAGGTACTAATACCACTCTATAAAGCCGTAGTAAGACAACACCTAGAGTATCCAGTTTTGGTCACCACACTATAAAAAGATGTTGAGACTCTAGAAAAAATACAGAGAAGAGCAACCAGGATGATTAGGGGACTAGAGACTAAAACATATGAAGAACAGTTACAGGAACTGGACATGGCTAGTCTAGTGAAGAGAAGGACCAGGGGGGACATTGTAGCAGTCTTCTAATATTTGAGGGGCTGCCACAGAGAGGAAGGGGTCAAGCTATTTTCTAAAGCACCTGAAGGCCAGTCAAGGAATAATGGATGAAAACTGAACAAGGAGAGATTTAACCGGGAAATAAGGAGAAACTTTCTGACAGTGAGAACAATCAACCAATGCAACAGCTTGCCCTCGGAAGTTGTGGGAGCGCCATCACTTGAGACTTTCAAGAAGAGATTGGACTGCCATTTGTCAGAAATGGTGTAGGGTCTCCCGCTTGGGCAGGGGGTTGGACTAGATGACCTACAAGGTCCCTTCCAATTCTGATTTCTGTTAGTTTAAAAAAGAGGAAGAAGGAGTTTCCGCAAGAAATAAGATAAAAGCAAGATACAGTGGCATATACATGTGAATCATTTCAACTGAAAGTTAAAATCCAAAGTATATACTTTGAGCTATCTAATTATGTATGTGTATGTTTCAATACAAATATACATCACTGATAAATTAAATTTCTCCTACAGAAAATATTTTCATTATATACACAGAGAGAAAGATGGCTATTTTTCATGCCTATATCATTTTCGTAACACCTGCATTCCCATATTATCCAAGAGCAAATATTGTTTAATAATCATTATCATTAAATAGAAAACCCATAGATAATCTATAGATTTTGTATTCTACATCATAAAGCTTTACCTCAGCAAAAGCTGAATCAATATGTATAGAAACGTATAGAAACTTTCTTGCCATTGAAAGTTCGGGGTTTTTTGTCTTTGCTGACACATTTGGATTGTAATCTAAAAGCAGTCTATTTTTTTTCTACCATGTCTAATAAGGAAGATTGCAATTGCTTTTTGGTCCTGTGGGGACAAATAAAAACCTAAAAGATCTAGGGAATGAACTAAAAATATAAATGAATAGTTCTGTATGTAGCGACTGTATTTTATGCCATACATTGTGAAGAAATCTAGAAAAAAATCTCTTTCTGTAGATTTTTTTTATTTCAAAATAAAGCTAATTTCAATTATAAACTAATTAGAGAGTTCCTGGCTTTCTTTTTACTCAACAAAAAAAAAACCCATTAAAATCAAATAGTGACCAATCAAACAGCAGAATGCCAGTATACAGTGTAAACAATTGACTAAAAATAAAAGGATTACAATATAGGTCTGCACTTGCTAATGTAAAGAGATACAAAACATAAAGTAAAGCAGTCAATGCAAAGGCACCAGGACACAACAAAAAGTAAGAGCTTTTCCCTATCAATACTAGGTGAAAAATTTGTTCAGGCAAAATTTACAAATCCTGATATTGCAAAATAGCTAATGACTCATGAATGCATGTTTATGAATTTAGGGATAAAACTCACAGTTCAGATATGCATAAAATATGTGTTAAAAAGGTATGAATAAAAATGCAAATACAAAGAAAAATGATATTCTTTGTATTTGCAAAAGTGGAGAAGGATACTGCAAAATCCCCTTCCCTCACCACTCCTGGGGGAAAGTTATTGCAAAATCCCATTCCCTCCCCACCCACTAACCTGCTTTCCAGATCTGTTCTTCTGTGCAGGGCAATAAAAGAAGACCCAGCTGATCAGCTGGGACTCGGGAGGCAGAGAATAGATCGGGGCAGGGTCAGTCAGAGGTGGTATTTGCCGGTTCTCCAAACTACTCAAAATTTCCACTATTGGTTCTCCAGAACTGGTCAGAACCTGCTGAACACCTCCTCTGCACGCAATGCTTTAAAGGTAGACATAAAAGGCATCAAAGATACAACATAGTAATTTGAACTGAGCTCTATAATAAACAGTTTCTTTAACAAGCCGATGTTTTCAGAATAAGCAGTCAGAAGTTCTACTATTTTATTATTTTTATTATTTCCAGTGCTGTAAACTGCCCAGAATCTTATGAAATTGGATGACCTCTAAATCTCAATCTAAACAATGAATGAATGACAAATTATTTCCTATCCATTATTGTGCAGCTTCAGGGCATTGAGAGTTTCTGAAGCATTCAATGGTTCCAGATATAGTTACCATACAGATGTCCACTTTACCATAATGTTTATTGCACAATATTTTTAAAAAATGCTAAGAGTTATATATCAGAATTGGATGGTGCATGGACAAAATCAGAAGAGGGTTAAACTAAAAAAGGGACTTCTCTGGAACTGAAAATTACTGAAGATTCATTGGAGATTTACATAGTTGACATTGATGGTACTATACTACCTATGATCCTTTGAATTATCCTTCTTTCCGCATATGATGCTGTTTCTTCTTCCATCATGACCATGTATTTGCTATATTCATACAAATTTGCCAAACAAACAAAATGTGATTTTAGTTAGGATGCTATTTGTATTAAATGTTATTTATATACAAATTATTTAAAAATCTGCAAGATTATCATCTATAATATCTATCTATCTATCTATCTATCTATCTATCTATCTATCTATCTATCTATCTATTATCTATCTATCTATCTATCTATCTATCTATCTATCTATCTATCTATCTATCTATCTATCTATCTATCTATCTATCTATCCATCCATCCATCCATCTATCTATCCAGTTAGCTAACTAGCTAGCAAGCTATGTATCAGCTATCTATCTGCATGTCCACACACACACACATACACAAAACCACACTCCTATCCACATATATACACAGAAAGAAAAGCTTACATGTGCTCATTTTAGAGGTTACTTTCATCTAAATTCATCCAAATAAAATTTAGAGGCCTGATCTTCTTGCTATTTCTAATTTTACCCATAAATTTTATCTGTCAAAGAATTAAAAATATGAATGTCCATTTTTTATGATTCAAATAAAAATATACTGCAAGTATTTTTATTCTGATTATTTCATTTTGAGGATTTTAATAAGAGAAAGATCTTTGTCTTTTGTTCTAATATGTTTATAGTTTGGCCAATTCAGAGTCACCTATGGACAACACAATATTGCATTTTTAATAAGCAGGTCTATCGTGACACATCCTCCAGATAAGAGAAAAGAAAAAATATTGAAAAAGAAATAAGTTAATCCACAATTAACTTCAAACAAACTGATGAGATTTATACATATTTACAATTGCTCAGCTGCTACCATATTTCAGGTACATAAAGATGAAACGAGCCAATGAATTAAAACTGCCTGTTTTGTCTCTACTCTCACTGCCTTAGCCAGAGGCTATCTGTTATCTGTTATTCTTTCTGATATGTGAGCTAAAGCCAGCACCTGAATAATTTAAAGTCAGGAAAATATCTGTAAGGTATTTCATAAACAGACTTGACCCATAGCTGCTGCTGCTGCTGTTTATAGCTATAAATGGCTAATCCTCTTGCTGTTTAGCTATGTAGTTTACCTTATGTACACAGTGGCAGAATGATTATTAAGGAAATAATAATACATGTCAACAGAACTATGGATGAGAGTCTTTGTTTTTCCACATAGGATCAATTCAGGGGTTTTTGTACCATCTCTTGCATGGATAAATTTTCTCCCCTTAGGGAATGAGTCATCACACTCCTTTGAAAATATCTACTCTTTTCAAATTCTTCTTTGTGATTCTGCAATGTTTATCGATATCACATAATTTATTTGCCTGCAAATTTTCACTATATCAGTAGTCCTCCACTTACAAACATAATTGGGTCCAGAATCTCAATCATTGAGCAAAGTGTGCAAAACAACATGTGACTGCTTTGCTCAATGACTGCTACTCCACTTCTCCTAGTTGCAGTTAATATAGTCATTCAGGCCATTACAAGGAACACCAGGCAGAGACCGTACCTCATGGATATGGTGGGGCAGGATGAGGGACAAGGCCTCCCACCATACCCAGGAGGCCTGAGGCATCTCCCTAATCAGCAGAGAGAACAATCACAAGAACAATGGTGCTCATTAGCATTTTTGTCAGATTTGAGATCATTTCTCCAATCCACTGGGGGATTTCTTTGGAAATTTCCCTACGAAGGGTCAGAAACAAAGGCATTCATTAAAATTCTTGCAAATGCCATCATTTTGAAAGGCTCAGAATTATGATGTTTGTTAGCACGTTTGCCAAATTTTGGCCTACTCCTCTAACACGAGAGGATTTTCCTTGGCACACTAGAGGAATGGACTTTAACTCTAATATGTGTTAAAAAGCTATGAATAAAAATGCAAATACAAAGAAAAATGATATTCTTTGTATTTGCAAAAGTGGAGAAGGATACTGCAAAATCCCCTTCCCTCACCACTCCTGGGGGAAGGTTATTGCAAAATCCCCTTCCCTCACCACTCCTGGGGGAAGGTTATTGCAAAATCCCCTTCCCTCACCACTCCTGGGGGAAGGTTATTGCAAAATCCCATTCCCTCCCCACCCACTAACCTGCTTTCCAGATCTGTTCTTCTGTTCAGGGCAATAAAAGAAGACCCAGCTGATCAGCTGGGACTTGGGAGGCAGAGAATAGATCGGGGCAGGGGCAGTCAGAGGTGGTATTTGCCGGTTCTCCAAACTACTCAAAATTTCCACTATTGGTTCTCCAGAACTGGTCAGAACCTGCTGAACACCTCCTTGAGCACTAGAGGAATGGACCTTAACTCTGGTTAAAATGTTTGTGAATGCCATCTTTTGGCATTTGTTAGTGTTTTCCCCTCCAGAGGGACAGAAACAAGTGTGTTTGCTAAAATGTGAATGAATGCCAGAATTCTAAAAGGCTCAGAATAATGGTATTTGCTAGTGTTTTCACTATATTTGAGATCTGTTCCTCTAGCATTTGGGAGGATTTCCCCTCCTTGATGATCTGAGGGAATGGCCCTTAAATCCAATGTTTTCTCCATTTGCAATTTTTTGCAACTTTCCCTGCCAGCTTCCTCACTTACTTTTTGGGAAAGCCAGCAGAGAAAATTGCAAATGGTGATCACATGTTTATAGGAAACTTAGCAACTTAGCATCAATATGAACAGGTTGCTGAAGTACCTGAAATGCAGTCATGTAGTGGGGGACAACACAACATTTTGTGATGACTGGAAGAGCTTTATGGGCTGTAAAGCACCCTTACTGAGATTGTCATGCTGCAGTCATTAAATGTGTTCATCATGTTCTTTCATATCATTGTTATCTGAAAGTACAATTCAGCTCTTCTTCAGTTCCTTCAGATTGGCTACTCATTTTTCACTCATTTCTTACATAATTAAAAAAGGAGGCTACTTCAAATAAATAATGATTGCATAATTTACTGTGTAGCCATAACAATGGAGTAGGGCAGAAAGGAAGACTTATGTGCATCTTGGAGTTATAATGATTGCACTCAATTTCAAGCTTTGGCCCTCTTAACAAGTAATGCACTTCAAAGGTGGGCAAAGGTTTGAAGAAAGTTTGGGGAAGAAATCTAACCATTTCAAGAAATTCACCCGTCTTTGAATAGCAAGTAGCATCTCTTGGTATTGTTCCACTCCAAGATAATAACATACTAAAACACTATTTTATTTCACATATAAGAATCCTACCTGCCACTAAAAACCAGATGGTTTCCTCTAGACATACTCAATTGCTTTTGCAAACATTAACTAATCAATCTTCTTGACCTTAAACATAACATTTATTTAAGAATAAATCAAAAAATTGTTACAATGGAATCTAGAGTGCGAACAATACCTGTTCCTTATTCTGTATGCATTTATATTTGACATAGAATAATGCACAAATTTCATAAGTCTCAACAAGACTTGGAAATAGTAGCATTACCATTTTTCCTTTAGCAAGATGATGTTGTTATATTTAAGGTCTATTATCCCCTTCTACTCATACATTACTGCCATTAGTAATAAAAATAAGAGGTATATGGAGAAGAGAGACCCCCAGAGTAGCAATTACAGGAACTATTTTTTTGTAATGCAAGTAGCAGTATTACTCTGGTGTAATTTGATCATAAAATAAATTGCATTGCCCATAAACCTGTTATATGCCCTGTTTTCCTGCTGATGGCTTCCATGTGTTCAAAGCCAAAAAGACCGCAGGGAAATAACTCAGTTCCAGACTGCTGCAGCTGCAGTTGTTACAAAAATGTGAACAGCTGAATATTCAAAACAAGAATCAACTAGCCTAATGACACAGCCAGGACTGTGTCAAAGCACTGGAGTGAAGGGGGAAAACTGAATTGTGTTCATTCTCACTTCACATTTCCAATCTCACATGCCTGTCTCTCAGTTTGCAAAATGTCCAGTTCTGAATTGTGAAAGTTTTTCAAAATACTGATTTGGACTAGCCAACTCAAGATTCAAAACGGAGGGGTTCTTCTTATCAAACTAAAGATTTTTCTTTTCTTTTTCATCCCATGGATGAAATCTTGAAAATCAAACCATTGGATTCCCTGAAAACATAATGGCATTGGATTTTTAAGGAGTTTTAAAAATTTGCTCAGTGTTTGTTTCATCTTTGTGATTTATGGCATTATTTCATGTTCTTCAGGCCAAGGAACTAAGTAACTGCCAAGGGATTTGGGTGATGGAGGAAAACACAATGAAAATACTGCCTAGATATGTCCCTGTTACAGAAAAGACAAAGAAAGTGGCAAACTTTAAGTTCTGGGAAGTGTAACCTAATAAAGATATTGTAGAACCAAGAGGAATATGGAGGGAGAGTCAATAAAGATGGTAGCTATGGTCACCCAGTCAAGGGTATTGGACTAGGAGTGAAAAAACACCAAAGTTTTAGTCTACCTCTCAGCTTAAAAGGTCACTGGGTGACTTTGGGTCACTCATTCTCTCAACCCAATTTACCTCACAGAATTTTGTTGCAAGGAAAAATGATCAGAGGAACCATAGATATTTATCTGAGTTTGTCCATATTCTTGCATTTCCAATTTTTTGAATTGCAAAATTAGTGTTGCCATAAATGAATTTTATCTTTGATTCTTTAGATATTTAGTATGCCTATATTTGTACTATATATAGAAAGATGGTAGAATAAAGTCAATCCTCACTTCCCAAAGGGAAGCTAGCTATGGAAGTGTCCAGACCCCAAACTCTTTAGGTAACAGTTAACACCAGGTCTTGGAACTTGGACCAATTCATGGAAGTCATGGTGATCAATGGCTGTTAGTCCTGACAGCAATGTAACTGCTTCTGAAGGCCATTGGTTGACAGATTACTGCATTTCCTTGTGCAGTAACTTGGTGGCTGTGAGAATAGAATTATGAACAGATGGGCCAGGAGTCCAGTCCAGAAGGGCATTACTTATATTTTTAACATGTACTGAGAATAATTTAAAAATTAGTTTTAAGCAAACAAACTAGATGTGATATGTCATCAATATGCAGGCAATCATAGAAATGATGGTAGATTTTAGGAGAAACCCTCCTATACTACCACCTCTTACAATACTAGACAACACAGTATCAACAGTAGAGACCTTCAAGTTTCTAGGTTCTATCATAACTCAAGACTTAAAATGGACACCTAACATCAAAAACATCATCAAAAAAGCACAACAAAGAATGTTCTTTCTGCACCAACTCAGAAACTTAAACTGCCCAAAGAGCTGCTGATTCAGTTCTACAGAGGAATTATTGAGTCTGTCATCTGGACCTCTATAACTGTCTGATTTGGCTCTGGAACCAAACAAGACAGACTCAGACTTCAACAAATAATTAGAACTGCAGAAAAAAAACAATTACTGCCAATCTGCCTTCCATTGAGGACTTCTACACTACATGAGTGAAAAAGAGGGCTGTGAAAATATCTACACACCCCTCACATCCTGGACATAAATTCTTTCAACTTCTACCCTCAAAACGATGCTATAGAGCACTGCACACCAGAACAACTAGACACAAGGACCGTTTTTTCCTGAATGCCATCACTCTGCTGAACAATTAATTCCCACAATTACTATTATTCTTCTCATCCTTCCTAGTACCTATCTCTTCCCACTTATGACTATAACCATGTTGCTTGTATATTTCCAATTTATATTGTTTATATTGTTTTATTTGTTTCCTAGTATGATTTGGATTGCTTATTAGTAACCTATGACTATCACTAAGTGTTGTATCTTATGATTCTTGATGAATGTATTTTATTTTTTATTTATGTACACTGAGAGCATTATGTACCAAAGATAAATTCCTTGTGTATCCAATCACACTTGGCCAATAAAAAATTCTATTCTATTCTATTCTAAACAGTATTTTGCCCAAGCGGCTGTTTCTGATGAATTTTCTGATAAAGAAAAAAAGCAAACCATATGAAAATTTCCTTTCATAGACAAACAGGGACTGCCTAATCTCAATGTGCTTATGCGTGAATGTTTTTTACTTGTTTCTATTGCTTGTAATGGAAAGCAAAAATTTTGTGTATGTGAACAATCTGTTAAAATTGATATATTTCTGTTAGTGTTTAAGTACTAAATAAATATTTCAGCTAGAAATCTCAATCCATTAAATTCTCATAACTGAAAACTGAAAAACTGTTTGAATTTGATAGTTTCTTCCTTTAAGTAAATTGATAGCACTGCCTCTGCAGTTATTCTACAACTAATTCAAAAATAAATAAAAACCCAGCACGACAGAGAAAGCCACAATCCAGTGAAAGAAATATATTTGACAGATGTTTGTCCTATTTAATCATGAGATTTTTAATTAAAAGCCATTGTTTTAATTTTTCCCCAATTTCACTAGGAGCGAACCATTGATAAGAAAATGAAAAAAAAGGTCTGATCCTACCATTAGGAATCAGATGCAAGAGGGGGCAAGAGAGAGGCAAGAGTTGAGCAGATAAAATCATGTGCACCCCATAACTTGTTCTAGATCCATTTAAAAAATGTAGTCCTTAAGCAGGAATGAAGTAAATTTCTCATTAGTTTCAGTACATGGAAGAAAAAGAGATGGCACCGTGTACTTAGCCTGAGGCCACAAAACAATTTGAATAGGAAGCAGAATATCCATTTTCAAATTAATTATGCCAGCTGTATCTTGGCTTTAATGAGAACTCTACATCTTCTTTCCAAATTATTCCTTTTCCAAGCATAAAAAAAAAATACTTGAGGAAAAAAAATGTTGTTTACCATTTAAAATAAAAGACGCTATTTACAACCTATAAAATATAAGCAGCTTTTGAAATTCTCTTTTTAAAAAAAGCTGCTAACAGTCCCACTAAACCACAATAAATTTTACTATGTAATTTTCTGCCAAATTCACGACTGTTGCTTTTTGCTATTTTTCAGCAGAAAACTCAGTTTCATAATCTGCCAAATAGACTTAACATATTTATAAAAGGAGCAGCAAAGGTGACACTAAAATGTGTGTAGTGATGCCATCACACAGATGCTGCCATTATGTATTTGTCCATCTATTTGGCCCTCAACATAGATACTGTGACTCAAGGAAAAAGGAAAAAGAACAGTAAAAGTTCTGCTAATAAATGCTTCTTTTATACCCCCAGATACCAACCTACTTGTTCTTGTCATCCTGTCTATTTTTGCACCCTTTCTTTTCCTGTTGAGATCTTTATTTCCACTGACCGATTAACTGGTAATGTACTATTAAGTCATTGTCAACTCTTAGCAGACATGTAGATTGATTTTCTCCAGGAAGATCTACACCCAAAAGTGTAAATAAGTCCATCCACCTTGCTGCTAGTTACCTTCTTTTTCATGTTCTTTATTAACATTTAAGTGATCTTTCATCTCCAGCATCTTCCTTCATCACTAAATATTGGTTTAGCTAGGCAGATGGGATTACCTTCACAGATGAACCTGCTGTAATTATTTAATTTTGCCATACACTCCCAATGGTCTTTGCTCATGCCATTCAAGAAGACCCACCCACAATGAGGTAGGATAGCAGATGGGAAGGTATATTATCATACAGAAGCATTTACCAGATCCATTAATTAGCCCACTGTTGATATAGTATGATTTTCCCAGCCACCTTAAGTCACCAATCTTGTGCAACATCTAAATGAAGTTTCAAAATTATCTGCATTTGGAATCTTTCTGGTGAACAATGTTAGTGAGTAAATGCATAAAATTTCTGTGAAATAAAACAAAAGGATTACTCAGAGGAACTGAGCAATGATTTGTACTGGCAAAAGTAATTTCTTTTAAATTGTTTTTTTTTTTCTCTCTCTCTTTTCTGCTATAGAAAAATGCTCCAGGATTTTTAAATGTTTAAAAGAACTTTCTTGATGAAAAGAAAGAAACCTTCTAAATGTTATATAGAATTTCCTACTGATTAAGAGTGCAATTATTTAAATTAGAAGCAGAGCTTTAGAAGGTATCATGGTGTCTACTTTGGTTGCTAATTAAAAATATTGAATCATCTGACACCAACAAATAGATTCCTTTTGCGATAGAGGCGTGTGTCAATGTGGGAGTGTGAGAGAAAAAGGGAAAGGGGGGTGAATTTTTAGCCTTTCCTTTTTAAGAATAGGTGAAGTCGTTTAATAAGAGAAAAGATGCATAGCATGGATTCTGCAATTCTATCCAGCTGCTTGGTAGTATCTATAGCAGTATTCCATAACTAAATAATATGTTGTGCGTTTGTGTTCCTATTCTTTTGTGTTGCTTCTGTGAGAAGCTGTGTGTGTACATATTCTCTGGGAAATGGGCTGAATATAGAAGGGAGGAGGGAGGAGGTGTAAAAATACAGTAGCCACCATTCTCAGCCTTTGTCCAACTGCCATTCCACTGGAGATATAATGGGGAAATTCTGAGGGTATTATTTCAGACCCAATTTAAAATTCAGCCTTACTTTTGTCAACTTCTTCTCAAATTGGGTCTCATTCTCTTCAATTTTACATTTCCTTGATGTTCGAATTAAGATGGCAATGGAGTAATGACTATCTTTCTTTTAAACATCCTATTGGACTAGCGAGGTATAGAAGGTAGAGAATAACGAGGTAGAGAAAGCACACAGAGCTGTTTTCTGTATTTTTTTTTGTTGAAAGACCTTAGTAACTGTTCTGCTCCCAATCAAATGACTAAGAAGGACAAGTAAAGAGGCTTAAAATTAAGAAGTCAGCGTCATCCTAATCCGTTATATAACATTTTCTCCCATAAAAGTGAATTGGGGATTATTTTCTCTTCCGCAGCCCCACGTCTGAATTTGATCCTTTTTTTTGTCAGTCTTTGTCCGTACAAAGGTTAGTTCTGCTCTGGTCTGGTCTGATTTTGGATTCAGCAGCCAGTCCTACAAAATAAAAAGTTGTAGTGCCAGAAAAGGGTTAAGTGGTGGCTGAAGTGTCAATTGCAAGTGTCAAATGTTCATTTTTCAGGATGCTTGCTAGCATTTTGGGTTTCTTTGTAGCTTGACAGAGCTGCCATAACAAAGTATAAAAAATGAGAGTTGCCTGGAACTCAGTCCAAAGCATTTGACTGAGAAAGCAACATAAGCTGTTAACTCATCAGTATATATCACAGAGATGAGGAGAAATGTTAAAAAAAGTGGCAGGTTATTCTTGCAGAAAATCCATGAATGATCACTTGGCTCTTAACAAACTGGGAAATTCTGGTGGGATTTTTTTCTCCCCATTGTTCCTCATGGCTCCTCAGCTATATCTCTTCATTTGGAGCTAAGACACCTTTTTCATCCATCTTTTTCAAGTGAGGAAGGGAGAATTAATCTTTTTTTGTTAATGCATTGAAAACATGAAGCAAGGCAAAGGGATAAGCACACTATCAGATGACCAATTTTTGCTGCCCACTGTTGGTCTGTTGAAGTGTGCACTAATTTCCACAGGCACAGTTCAAAGTTTGTAAAAATTGTGGCAGTGAGAAAAATGGGAAGCACTTTAAATCTGTGAGATTTGGGGTGGGGAGTAAAATTGATAAATACATGTAAATACATATTATAAGGTTTCTTCTCTGTTTTTCAGTATATATATATATATATATATATATATATATATGTGAGATTTGGGGTGGGGGAGTAAAATTGATAAATACATGTAAATACATTTATATTAAGATTGGGTGGGGCTTGGCTGTGTCTGATTGGGTGGGTGTGTTCTCATTGGTTGGGGTTTGGCTGTGTTCTGATTGGTTGGGGTTGGCATGTTCTGATTGGCTGGAGGTAACAAAGATCCATATCAGAAAACACACACACACACACACACACACACACACACACACACACACACACATATATATATATATATATATATATATATATATATATATATATATATATATATATATATATATATATAATATATATATAAACTACAAAGTAACTTTTAAGATCTCAAGATTGATTTGAAGCAGTCAATTTAGCCTAGTTCTAGTATCTGGTCTACGCTATTGCTAGAGTTCATCCCACCTTCTTTCCCAGCCAATATATCTTGTTCTGAGAGACTAGTGAGGTATTTTGAAGTGGCCATAATAGCCATGCCATCTGCAATATGTCACTGAGAACACTTTCAAGGAGAAATGTGAATATAATTTTAGAGGTTCTGCTAAATGGAAAGAAGAAATGTGAATAACTCAAGTAAAAAGACAGTGCAAAGATTTGGTGCTAATGTTTCTGTCTGACACAAAGGGTAAGATAAGAAATAGTGGATGACAGCATCTGGAACTAGGCTAAAATATCAGACAAAAATGATATGAGGAGATAAATACATGAAACCATTTTTTGCTGAACAATGCTATTGGTTCAATTAATTACATTGATAACAACTTTCTGGGTTTGTATAGAGGAAGTTTTCTTTGCCTGACTATCTTAGACTCTCTTCAGAAGCTGAGAATTACACCTAATTTGAATACCTACTATACAAGTACTCTTAAGGAATGGTTCAATTTCTCTCTAATGTAATATGTACACAATGGAAAGGGAAGGAGAAGGAGAAGAGAATAACCATACAGACACAGAGAGACACTCATGTATATATTGGTACTAGAGCCATTTTATACCTTTATTTACTCTGTTAGTTCTCAGGGTTTTTTCCCCATATTTATGGACTAAAGTGTTTCTTTGGGTTATTAGTTATGGTTTATTAATTCTTAATCTCCTTTTCAACTTGTATCATGTTGCTTAGCCCAAAAGGAAATAGTAAATATGTATGCATGCATGCATGCAACTGAGATGTAAATAAACCAGCTTCCAAGACTGCTAGTATTATGGGAATAACAAAATTCAGAGATGCTCTTAAACTGGTAAGGGAATCCTCATGCAGATGTGTTGCAAGAAGTGAAAGCTAGATCAACCTGCAATCAGGGTCTCCTAAAATGTATATAAAATCAGTGTAGAAGCGTCATTAATATCACAGTCATGGATAAGTCATTAATAAAATTTCAGTGAAGAAGGGCAAAATAAACTTCCTTTACTTTTATTCCATACATATGAGTAAGCTTTAAGGTTTAGATCATTCTTATTGATTTTACTGCGCAATATCTTTTTCCTTCCCTCCTCAGCTTGTAACAGATGGCAAGTGAACATAAAGAAAAAAAGATAGCTTACAGATTTAGTTCATGAGTAATTCCATTGACTGCACTAAAAAAGAGATTGAGTGGAAAATTAACCTAGTTTACTTTTCTTGGGACTTTTGAAATATATATAAAGTAATATTGTGAGTCTGCAGTGGTAGTAGGTTAGCAAGAGCAATTGGTTTAGGCAAGTTATGAGAGCCATATTTCCTTTTGATGCAATAGATTCTCTCCCTCCTTCCTCCTTTCCTCCCTCCCTCCTTCCTTCTTTCCTTCCTCCTCCCTCCCTCCCTCCCTTTTTCCCATACTTGTGCTACAAAAATCCAGATGATTTCTAGGTGGAAGCAGGTTAGAATTTTCTGTATTTCTTTCCTCCCCTATGCAACAGTCATCAGAACATGTGCTACATAGGCATGGTAGCTCTACTGTTTTATAATATATAAACTCAAATGCTCTTAGTTTGTTATTATTATTTAGATTTAGATTTACAATATTTTAAGTATGTAAGCATGAGTCACTAAAGTATAACTATTCTACATATTATATTTAGAATTGAAAGATAAATGTGTCCCCTGTCCAGGTGAGTCCAGTCTAGGAGATGGTGTTTGTCTGTATTTCTTAGCCAAGGGAGCCAGTATTGTCCAGAGACTTCCATATGGCCAGTATGACTATATGATGAGGTGCACTGTAACACTGTTACCTTTGACCAAAGTGGTAACTATTTATCTACTTGCATTTGGATACTTTCAAATTGCTAGGTGAGCACGAACTGGGGCAAGTAACAGGAGCTCATCCTGTTGTGAAATGCTCAGGTCTCAAACCCAGGCTGTCAGCTTTCCAGCTGACAAGCTCAGCATCTTTAAGTGTTGAGCCATCACGCCTGCATTCAGTATTTACTCAATTGCAATCAAATTAACAAAATGTAAAGTTTGTAAGTTAATTCACTTATCAATTTGTGTGAAGAAAAATGACCTTCTATCAGATAAATTAAGCTGAGCGATCTAGTCTTACTGCCTTATTGCTACTTCATACTACTTGAATATGGCAGTCTAGAGGAGGACATAAATGAGACTGAATTTCATTTAAATAAATCATGTGACATCCAGTAATTCTGCTGTAAAAGATGGCATTTTTATCTACTTGGAGATCTCTGCCTTGTCTTCATTACCTACTGGAATTTTGCCATCTTTATTGAGCAACTGAAATGCTTATTCTTTTTCTTTTATTATTATTTATTATGAATGTATCTAAATAAGTGTTTTTTGTTATACTTAGTAATTAGCTAATGTTAATATTTTATTTTCCTGACATTTCCTGTTTAAATTCTGGGCTAGCCATCTGTGTCTTTTCTCTGTGACCTATCCTTCTTTCTTTCTGCTCCCCATAGGACCCTATTTAAAATCCTCTACTCAAGCTTGTCATATTTTACCCAACACCTTACCTGTCCATCTTCATTTTTGCTTCTTATAATATTACCAGTAGAAATCTATTATTTCTTCTTCTTTTCTTCACAGACATGCAAGCTAAATTAAACTCCTGACAGAGATAAAAAATCTGTTAATTTAAATTTAAATTTAATTTAATTTTCACTCCTCTGTAAATCTCTCAAACTACTTTTAGTGCTTCCTATCTGCATTCTCAGTGTGGTTCCTTCCTCAAACTTGCTTTATATATATTTTTGCAGTCTCTGCTTACTTAGCAAAAAAACACAATTTTCTATATAGTTAATCAGAAGTTGTTCAGGAAACTCCACACACTTCATTACCCAATGCTTCAGGACATTTAGCAAGTCTGGTCATTGTGTTACCCACTGACCTTTCATGTTACTACCCTGTTTGCTAACTCAGTGACAAAACTAAACCGTAGGATACAATTATCATGACAGCATACCTATCATCCTAGATTACCTTACCAAAGCACACTTTGAATTAAAGTACTACAGCCAACCAAGTTTTTTTTAAAAAAAATCCTAAGAATGCTTCAAAGTCCAGCAATATTATTTATGTAGAAATAATGCTAGAGGCCAGCAAGTTATGTTACCTTTTGCACTGTTATTTTAAATTAAACTATTTAGAAAAAAAAAAACAAGTGTCATACAATTCTGGCAGATGTCTCAGGGCAATGATGCTCAAACATACACATCCTGCCAACTTCTAAAAACATTGCCTAGTTATTGAGCATGTCATCAGTTTCAGGGATACTTTCCTGAAATGAAGCTATAAAGGCTGTTTTCATCAAGCAGTAAAATATCTGCCATACTTTCACCACAAATAAATTGCATTTTTTCCTGAAAAAATTAAATAAATGTATTTGACTTAAAAATAAGCATTTGGCTAGCATATGCAGGTTGTGCATTTTTTTCAATATATAAGGTGACTTTCAAATTATACCAAATGTAATTTATTAGACTTTGCCCTAAAATTAATTACCATGAAAAGACAGTGTTTCAAAGTTTCACAAAAGTTAGGCCCTTTTAAACTTTTTTTTTAGAAAAAAAACTAATTTCCATGGGAATTTATAGAAATGTGTACATGTGTCTTTTGTTCTAAAATAATTTCCATTAAGATAAGCCCACTATTTTTTCTGTAAAATTATCCAGGTAAGCACTGATATCACTGTATCAGAATTCTAATGCATATGAACGTGGACACACTACTGTGGGCTTCCCTGCCCACAGCTTTATCACTTAACATGCTATTTATACAAGGGTGGGTTTCTACCGGTTCACACTGGTTCTATAGAACTGGTTGTTAACATCGCCGGTAGTTCTAAGAACTGGTAAAACCGATCCCTGCTTGGTCCTGCCCCTCTCTGCCGCTCCTATGGGCCAAAAACCTTTTTTTTTTTACTGTGCACGTGCAAAAATCCCTTCCTCATTCTCCCCCACCTGCCCCTCCCTTCACTGCCCTGGCCCCCCACCCTTATCCACCGCTCCAAAGTAAAAAAAAAACATTTAAAAAGAAAACAGGTTTTTTTTTTTCATGCACGAAAATCCCTTCCTCATTTTCCCCACCCAGCCCTCCCTTCGCTGTCCGGCCTCGCTCCTATCCACCGCTCCAAAGTAATAAAAACCATTTAAAAGAAAACAGGTTTTTTTTTACTGCTCATGCACGAAAATCCCTTCCTCATTTTCCCCCACCCAGCCCTCCCTTCGCTGTCCTGGCCCTCGCTCCTATCCACCGCTCCAAAGTAATAAAAAAAACATATTTTTTTAAACGGGGCTTTTTACTGCGCACACACAAAAATCCCTTCCTCATTCTCCCCTGCCCGCCTCTCCTTCGCTGCCCCGGCCCCGCCCCATCCGCTGCTCCAAAGTAAAAAAACCATTTTTTTTTTTAAGTTTTTTACTGCACACGCACAAAAATTCCTTCCTCATTCTCCCCACCCACCTCACCCCACCCCTACTTATAGTGCATGTGTGCTAACTACAAAAAATTTCCCACTCAGCTCCATCGCTCACACCACCAGCAGCAACAGCAGCAACAGCAGCAGCAGCAGCTTTTTTATATTTATGTATTTATTTATTTTTTTACTATCTGTTTTTGTTTTTATTAATCATAAAAACAAAACAGATACTAAAGAAAAAAATAAACACATAAATAAAAAATATTTTATTATTCATCTTGATGTTTCTTTAAGCAAATCTTTCAAATCCACTTTCTTTCAAATCCACTTTCAGTTCCGTCTCATTCTTGTCTGGTGAAAATTGTTCCTCTTCCATAACATCTCTTAAACACTAACTAGCCATGGTGTCAGGGACTCTTAAAAGTAACTGAATATTACTGATCTCCGTTCCTCACCTGCTTTCTTTGCTTGCCACTGCCTTCACCACTCAACTTACAACAACAATCGAGTCCAAACCACTGTTGTTGTTGTTTTTTGCAGCATATTGCCAAGATGAAAAGGCTAATGAATTTGTCTGCTTTCTTCGGCAAGAAAACAAAAGGAGATCCAAAAGAGTCACAATCACAACCATTGGAGTCTGAGGAAAGCAGAGCCAGCACATCATCCATCAAAGAAAGCGGAGCCAGCACATCATCCACACCAGGACCAGAGGAAGGAGCCAGCACATCATTAGGTACTGGAAGAGCTGAATCAGACATTGAAGGGAACCTTCCACACTGCAGCAGTACAATAATTTTAGGGGAAAATATGATGGACTGGACGTTTCCCAGAAAAAATTAGGTTGCAAGTATTGCAGATTTGAAATTTCAATCAAAGAAAAAAGTGTCCACGGAGCTAAGGGGTGGAAGAATTACCAAATTGAACCATCAGGAAGGAGTAAAGAAATCCAACAAGCTTCTCTCAGAAAGAAATTGAAGGAACATTTCTCATTTAAGACTCACGTCTGTACGGAGAAGTTAAAGCAATATGAGCAGGATGTCATAAGCAAAGGACTGGAGAAGATGAGTGAGAAATATCTGGGTAGTACATGTAGAGTGTTTATTACAGTGCATAGTCTGGCACAAACGTGCAGACCATTTTCATATATAGAAGATCTGATTGAGTTACAAAAAAGAAATGGTGTAGATTTGGAACAGGGTTGCATTCACGTAGAACTGCATTTGCAATAGTAGATTTCATTGCAAAAGATATCAGGAAACATTTATTTACCAAAATTATTGAGAAAACTTGCAAAATCTGTTTGATAATTGATGAAGCTTCAGCAATATCTTCCAAACGAGTTCTTATACTGTACTTAAAAGTTAAGGGTCCAGTTTTCTCCCCAACAATTTTCCTTGAACTAGTAGAATTAGATAAACAAGATGCAGAGACAATATACTGTTCGGTTATAGGAAGTTTGAATAAAGTTGGGTTTAATAGAAACTATCTGGAGAAACATTTAATTGAATTTTGCTCTGATGGAGCCAGTGTTATGCTTCGGAGAAAATCTGGGGTAAGCACTAAGATAGACAAAGAGTTTCCAAATATTATAATATGGTACTGTTTAAACCAGTTGTTCCCTAATCCCCAACCTTTTTGATTCACAACACCAGTGATCGCGGCCCGGTATCCCCAACCTTTTATGGCGCGGCCCGCTGACATCAGCTGGCCGCCATCTTGTTTGATGAAAAAGTGCTTCCAGTGAGCTTTCTACCCGAAAAGCTCACCGAAGCACTTTTTCATCAAAACAAGATGGCGGCGCGCCCAGCAAGCCAGCGACCCGGTAGGGACTTGTTCCACGGACCGGTACCAGTCCGCGGACCGGTGGTTGGGGACCCCTGGTTTAAACCATCGTCTGCAACTTGTTTTAGATTATTCTATTAGGGAAATAAAGCAAATCAATCATTTTCAAATTTTTATTGATAAAATATATTCTATTTTCCATCAATCGAATAAGAACCTAATTGAACTTAACAAAATTTCCGAACAACTTGAGATTGAAATTATAAAAATTGGTAGAGTTTTTGGACCAAGATGGGCTGCCTGTCGTTTAAGATCAACCCTAGCTGTGTGGCAGGCTTATCCAGCACTACATCAGTTTTTATGTTCAAATAAAAAAATACTCCGGTATGGCGGCCCATCTTGAAAACTCATATTTTCTCACTGATTTGGCCTTGATGATTGATGTGCTAACTGAAATATCTCTCCTTTCTAATGCATTGCAAGTGAGAAACATAGACATTATAAAGGCTGAAAAACTTGTGATAAGATCAATTAGATCATTTGAAATGCTTATAGAGGAAAAGGGTTCATATGAAAATAAGGTTGATGAATTAATTACTTCAGAAACCTTTAAAAATATAAATTTTATACAAAATAATTGATTTGTGGGACTTCCTCATGAAAAACTTATACAAAGCATTGTAACTAATTTGAAGAGAAGATTGATGGATTGCGAACATTTAAAAACAGGCTGCCAATTTAAAGACATTGATCAATTAAAATTTCTAAATTATTTGGAGCCAGATTATTGGAACATTGAAGAAGTGGTGGTTCCATGGAGAGCGGCTGAAGGACAATTGGTTGCATTTGGTCAAATTTTCAATTATGAAATCAATATTAATGATTATTGTGATTTCATAGAAAATGTACTAAAAGATTCTAAAAATTATACAATTCCTTGCAGCATTAAAAAGGCTAGAGATATTATTAAAACTATTGCAGTCAGTTCAGCAGAGGCGGAAAGGGACTTCTCGCAGATGAACATAACATGTTCAGAAGGCAGAAGTCGCCTTACAGTTTCCAATATTACAAACCTCCTGACCATCAGTCAAATTGGCTTACCTGTGCAAGAATGGGACCCTGTTCCTATAGTAAAGAAGTGGTTACAGGCACATCATCACACAGCTGATGATGCTCGTGTTAAAGAAAAACTGTAACTCAGGACGATAATAGAAAAGCAATTTGGGAGTACTTTAAATAAGTTTTGTTTGTTATAAAGTTTTGTTATGTAATAGTTTTTGATTAATATTTTAAAATGTTTTAACAATATAGTTTTGTGTACCTTTTTATCATTTCAGTATTAAAGACATGACATAATAAACTACCTTTTGTTTTGGTATATCTTTTTTAATACTTAGTCATTAGGGCAAAGACGTGATGTTGAGTTGGCCTTGCCCAGTCCTCTGCAGCCCTCCCCGTAGCTGCCCATGCCTCGCCTTGCCCTCTGCAGGGTTCGCCAGGCCTTGGAAACTGGCAGAAAGCACTTGGTAAGCAATTGGCCGCTAAGCAAGCACCTGGTCATTAAGTGAGGACCACTGAAATTTGGGTTGCCAGCCACATGGACACACCCATCTGTCACATGACTACATAGCCACGCCTACCCCAGTCACATGACCATGTAACCATGCCCAATCAGCTAGCCACTACCACCCTAGTCACATGACCACCAAGCCATACCCACAAATTAGGCCACGCCCACAGAACCGGTTGTTAAGAAATTTGAATCCCACCTCTGTATTTATAGTGTCCTTAAATATAACACATATAATCAAGAAGAGGTATCCTTAAACAAAATTAAGTTACTTTGTCAGATCGCTGAACTCTCCTAGAACTAGGGAGTAATTTCCTGACAATGAGAATAATAATGTGGGTTGTGGAACAGTTTGCTTTCAAAATTTGTGGGTGCTCCATCACTGGAGGCTTTTAAGAAAAGACTGGACATCAAATAGAGAATGCCTGTGGAGATTCTCAGTCACCCAGATGATATTTGTCTCGAAAGTGATTTTTCTAAAGGCAACCAGATTTTTTAAGGAAAAAGATTCCCAATAGCAATAGCACTTAGACTTATATATTGCTTCACAATGCTTTACAGCTCTCTCTAAGCAGTTTACAGTGTCAGCATATTGCTCCCTATAATATGTCCTCATTTTACCAACCTTGGAAAGATGGAAGGCTGAGTCAAATGCAGAGTTAAAATATTTTCCAATCCTTGCTTGTAGTTAAGAAAGCACATAATAATTAACACTGCAAAATTTATTTAACATTCCAAGTTGAAAACTCTGGATTGTGGACAGACTCTCAGATTGTTGCATTTAGGTTAAAATTAAAGTGAAAAGTTATTCATGTCAATTGGCAGTCAAATGTTGCACTGTGGAATCATCTTGTTTACAGTTCTGGGCAGCCAGCACTATTGTTCCAAAAAATATATATCCAGGCTGTGCATATTTTTGGATTTGGTTCTGGCCCAGTATCAGAAAGTCAATAATGCATGCCATAACTTCAAGCATTCATACTTCTTTGAAAGGAGGAGATTAACTATTACAGGATAATCAACAAAATTTCCCACCATTATACTTATAAACCAGAAAAGCACAACATTAAAATGACAACATTATTTTGGTTTTTTGCTTCAAAGTAGGATATTCAAAGAAGTCTTTAGTTGATTGAAAATATTTTCTGCAAAGCTATTAGTGAATTCCCATTCAGAATCTCATTCTCTGTTACTTTTGCTTCTAACACTAATAGTTTCTAGTGTTGTGAGCAGTGAGCATTAGACTCAGGAAACTGAATGGGTAAAAGATAACCATAACTTATAGCTTCCACAATTTTGTGCAGCATAGGACCGTTATCAAGTCATTGAGATTCTGACTAGTATTTTAATGCGAGTGATTAAAGGTAGAAAAGGGATGCGGTGGCTCGGTGGCTCAGTAGCTAAGATGCTGAGCTTGTCAGTCAGAAAGGTGGGCAGTTTGGCAGTTCAAATCCCTAGCACCATGAAACAGAGTGAGCTCCTATTACTTGTACCAGCTTCTGCCAACTTAGCAATTCGAAAGCATGTAAAAATGCAAATAGAAAAATAGGGACCACTTTGGTGGGAAGGTAACAGTTTTCCGTGCACCTTCGGCATTTAGTCATGCCAGCCACATCATACTGGTTCTTCGGCTTTGTAACAGAGATGAGCACTGCCCCCTAGAACCGGAAACAACTAGCACGTATGTGTGAGGGAAACCTTTATCTTTAAAGCTAGAAAAAGACCTAAAAGATAGGTTGATGACATCAGCTAGTTTTGTTGGCCAAAATGGCAAAATAAAGCTCAGGACCGTATTAGTTGAAAACATGTGGAAGAGGCCTTCATCCTGCAATGAATAGACAATGGCAAAAATGATGATTATGATTTAAAGCTGGTATTTTAATGCTGCCCATGGACTGTAATGACATCAGTGGGAGAAATTGGACTGTCAGCCCATCCTTGCCTGATCTAGTAATGTGGGGTTGTCCTGTAATGCAAATGAGTGCACATCTTGTTTTGAATAGTGGCTTGGTCTTTGAAATCATACCAAAGATATTTCATAGGGATAACTCTATATTATAGGGGATAAGGAATTGAACAACTTAGAAAGTTGTGATTGAAATAAGGAACTATGCTATCAATAATGTGTTAGTTGAGCCTAGTATGTTAGATTATTTAGATTTTCTTTTCAGAATATTTATTGGGACCCTTAGTCATATTATATTATTTATATGGATTTAATTAGGTGGATTTGTTATTTGTTCTACATATTTCAATTACTATTTTTAGTTGGTGTTATCTTGTTGACATTTTTATGTATTGTTAGCTTCCCAGACTCACTGTCTTAAGATGGACAGCCATATAAATATTTAAATAAATAAAAAATAACCATATTTCAATTACTATTTTTAGTTGGTGTTATCTTGTTGACATTTTTATGTATTGTTAGCTTCCTAGACTCACTGTCTTAAGATGGACAGCCATATAAATATTTAAATAAATAAAAAATAACCACGAAGCTCGGATATAGGATATATACCAGTAAAAACAAACTAATTGCATAGTTGTAAAGAGGACAAATTGCTCCTTCATAAACCACCAGGATCAAGTGTTATTTGCATAAAAATCTTCTCAGTCTCCAAATTTCTGGGTCACTTGTGTCCATAGCAGGACAAACCCTGCAATTGTAAGGAAGACAGCAACTATGTAACTAAAGCTACAGGATTGATCTCCTAAGTTTTCATATGAGAATGAGAAAAAGAAGATATTTCCTCAATTCGTTCCAAAACAATAGCCAGAAGCCAATGTGCACCCTGATCTGGCTCTGGAAACAAGATCTACACAGATCTGTAATTATTTGTACAGTAGTCATTAGTAACACATTAAGTGACCAGTGATATACTTGTAGCTATGTATCTCTATTTTTTTCCTATCTTTCTTGCTTTAAAAAAATGTGACTAACCATTAAATGGGAATATGAGCCTACAGGAATCCAAGTGTTTCTGTGACTCTGTCATGGAAATTCTCAGCAAACCTAGTCATCCTGAGAGAGAGGATGGGAGAAGAAAGAAGAAGTTTATCATTCTTTTCTCATAGGCAATATTTTACCATGGGAGAAGGGAGCAATGCTGTGCTGCTGCTTATCGAACAAAATAGTAGATCCTTTAAACTTTCAGAGGAAGTTGAAGGAGGTGTAATGGCTAAGACTAGGATGGATCTAGGCAGTATTGACTGTTGAAGCTTTTGGATTTTAATAAAGATCAGTGCCAGTCAGTGTAATAATTTCTCATTTCTATGAAGTACAGAGAGAACAACGAAATCAGTCTTTTCAATTAGCTTACATGTTAGTCTACACTCATAACAAGATAGTAAGACTTTGCTAGAAGCAGGAAGCTTTATGGATCTAATGAAAGATGCTTTATTTTAAACTGCTTTTTTCAGCTGAAAGCCTATCTTCCCCTGTTGTTTCCTCTGTTGATTATCAGTCAGGTGAACAGAGAATGGAATGTGGCTAAAGCTGTCTCATCGTAAGCAACACTTGCAAAGCTTGAGTAAAGCCAAAAGTAGAAAAAATGTTTTAATTGCTTTGCTATGCTAATAGAACAGGGGGAACATCCCGTAAGAGGCTTTGAGTCCTATAAGTTACGTCACATCCTTCTGTGAAAAGCTCTAAGACTGTGACAGGATACTTGCTTGCTGACCCCTAAATTAATGTACTTCTGTTAAGCTGGTAATAATCAAGGTTACAATGTAATTGAAGATTTTTGAGAAATTTACTGTCTCTTAAGTCAATGGCCCTTTTTTTATAGGAAGTTGAAAAACACAGTCAGGCCTTTCTCAACTAGAAAGGCAAAATACTATGAAATATACAGTATTTCCCAAGACAGATAAATAGATTTATTGTAGCAAAGCTTTGTCATCATTAAGAAAGAATTGAAATGACTACTGTGGATGAAGTATGAGCTCTATTTATAACATTTATAATGTTAGTACCTCTTTCTCCTTTCTGCTGTATCTATTTCAGGATGTTTACTTTTTATCATGTCAAAAGTAACTTTCACAGATACCTCGAGAGCAGGGATGTCAAACTCGCGTCATCATGGCGTCATCATGTGATGTATTGGGATTTTTTTCTCCCTTCGCTAAACCAGCCGGGGCAGGGCTAGCACATGACACATCTGGACTACAGGCTGCGAGTTTGACACCACTGCTCAAGAGGATGCATAATAAGATGGGCTTTTTAAAAATTACCAACACTAACA
Organism: Notechis scutatus; assembly: GCF_049901735.1. Lineage (NCBI taxonomy): Eukaryota > Metazoa > Chordata > Lepidosauria > Squamata > Elapidae > Notechis > Notechis scutatus. Next base: position 40,971,427 of record NC_142011.1, on the reverse strand, counting down.
TGCAAGCCTGTTTCCCAAGGCTCTGAACTTTTGGAATGTTAATATACATTTAAAAATAAAAATCTATTAACATGTTTATATTCAATAAATCGAATTCATCACCATTCAGTAATAGGATGATTTTTACATACCCCAAATGCCTTTCTGAAGAGCTATATTTTACAGTTTCCCAAAACATAATGAGAAGAGGTAAGCTGTCCCAAAGGAGTCATCACCAAGATACCTGGCTCAATGGTAGTAACTATGAGAGAGATCTTGGTGTCCTAGGGGACAATCACTTAAATATGAGCCATCAGTGTGCTGCAGCTGCCAAAAAAGTCAATGCAGTCCTAGGCTACATTAACAGAGGGATAGAATCAAGATTACACAAAGTGTTAGTACCATTTTATAATGCCTTGGTAAGAACACACTTAGAATATTGCATCCAGTTTGGTCACCACAATATAAAAAAGATGTTGAGATTCTAGGCAGACTGCAGAGAGAAACAACAAAGATGATTAGAGGACTTCATAAACATATGAAGAACAGTTGAAGAAATTGAGTATGTCTAGTTTAAAGAAAATAAGAACTAGGGGTGACATAATAGTGTTCCAATATCTAAAGGGCTGTCACAAGAAGAGGGAGTCGGTCTATTTTCCAAAGCACCAGACAAGAAGCAATGGATGGAAACTACTCAGAGAGAGAAGCAATCTAGAACTAAGGAGAGATTTCCTGACAATTAGAACAATTACTCAGTGGAAATTTTGCCTCTGAAATTTGTGGGTGCTCCAATACTGGAGTTTTTTAATAAGAGATTGGATAACAATTTGTCTGCAATGATATAGGGTTTCCTGCTTGAGCAGGAGGGTGGACTAGAAGATCTCCAAGGATCCTTCCAACTCTGTTTGATTTCATATATTCTAATCTATTTTGCTTTTCTTTTTATTAGCATGATTATTAATTCTAAAGTTACATTGTTAATGTTTGAATATGTTTTTCTTGTTAATTGGTTTACTGTAATAAAGTTAATAACTTTCAAAATGATGGTATGTTACTTAATTTTGTTTTCATCTGCCTTCCACAATGCTTAATCTATATTAAGAAACAGGAAATCATCAATAAAATCAGTGATGTATATAAGTGCTTGTTTCTTACAACTAGTCTAGCCACCTTACAATGAAAGCAAGGGGCTTCTGAACTCTTTCACAGTTGTCTCTCATACATTTCAAAGGGATGAGGTAAATTATGCGCATGCACACCACTCCTCAATCAATGTAACATATTTTCAGCTTGGCTTTCAGTTTCCAACTATAAAATGTTGACATGAAAAATCACTCTCAGGTGATAGCCTTGGCTGGAACACTGGGGTGGGGGTGGGGAGAGAGAGAGAAAGTCTCAGGTAAATGCTACCCATTTGTAATGTCTATTTTCTAATCCAGCCATTTCTAATTGATTTACTAATTTATTAAAGCATATAGATGTTTAAAGATTTGTGTGTCCAAGCTATACTGATCTCCAGAGAAGGGCATTCCACCTAAAATTAGCTTCAATAAAAAAGTATTGTAGAACAAGCAATTTGTGACAGGTTAGAGGAACTTAGTTTTTAATCTATTAAAACCTGAGATGCTAAAACAATTATATCTCTCTGTTGTACAGCCCCATTAAATATTTAATAAAGAACACTTAGTTTTACCCTAATTTTCACCACAACCACAACCAAAGGAATTATCTATTTTAAGATTCACCCTGATTATCAAGGGAGAAAATCTTCTTTTGAAAGTAAGAACATTTTCTGGAATACTCAGTTGTCATAATTTAAAAACTTCAAGAGAACAGCAACTTCTTATTTGTTCTTTCTTGGTTTCTTCCTAAAAATCTCTGGAGAAAATGATAATAGTAATCTTTTGTGATAAATAGTATATATAACTCCACTAGCAATGTAGCTGTCTGAAAATATATGGGGAGGGAGTTTCTTTATTCTCTCCCTCCCTCACTTTCTCTTTTATTTTTATTTCCACTAACACCTACAAGGACTAAAATGTCCAAATTGACATTTGGCACTTCCAGTAGCATAGCTGTAGGGACTGAATTGCTTAAAGCATCATAGAACATTTGCTCTGTCTGCTCTTTGCACTATAGCAGTTGAAAATGTTGATTTAAAAAAAAAAGAAAAGGAAGAGTAATATCTCAATAATTTATTTATAGAAAATAATAACAGTAGATACAGTTAACCCAACTTAAAAATAATCAACATGGAAATCTATGTTATTTGCAAAGTCATCACTAATTTTTCTTATTTCTTTGAATGTGTACAGAGGAAGATATTACATCTACTCAGCTCAAATGGCTGCTACCTACAGGCTAAATAGCACTATGGTCTACAGTGTGCATGTGCACATGGGTTGGAAAACTGCAGATTATGAATGACAGGGTATAGTATATCTCAGAATAAAAGATACACTGTCACTCTATGTATAACTTCTTGTCTGAAAGATGACATATCTTAACATAGATTAATGTACCTAGGTTACATAAAGTCTTAAATCAATGCCTTTATTTCATTGCCAAATGGTACATGATAGATGAACTAGGATCCTTAAAAATGCAGGAAAATCATATATAAATCTTCTTAAAAGATAATATCGGGAATTTGAGGTGGATGTTAAGATTCCTCTAAACATATTTCATTGCAAAGAGATGGGGAAGGATTGTAGATTGCTTTTAATTCAAAGGCAGACTAGAACTACCCATGATCATATTTGCACTGTCATAAGGAGTCACTAAAGAAGAAGGAGTCGCAACAAAAATATATACTCCTAGGAGATTTCTTAGTTCTGAAGGCTGCCCAAGAAACCATGAAATATATTTTCCACAAAAATAGAGGTGTCTGCTTAGGTATTCTAAGGTAATGATTTAAATTCCAATATTGAGGGTGGGAGGGGGGACAGGAATCAACCATCATCATATTGTTTAAATGCTTATTTGACTTATATGCTTTAGTCTTCCTTCCAACTCTGTTACTCTGTTCTATCCTATCCTATCCTATTTGTTTTTATTTTGTATTTTAATTTAAACTATTTTAGCTTCCCATCCAATTATTTGGTTAGCATGGGTAGCCATAAACATATGCTCAATTATTTATTTAAACCATAGCCTGTATTGGCTGTAAAATAAAAACAATTAGAGGAAGGAACATAGGCTTTGTATTTTCAATCACAGAAAATGATATTTTTTCCCCAAGGATTAGTTGAAGTACCTAGAGTTCTACTTTACTGCTACTTCAGTCTATAGCTGAATTAGTTCTCAATTCCTACATGCCAGCCTTTAATATAATGACATCTAAGCCATTTGATGCCACATTGATTCTGTGTTCAATAAAAAGTCTAGCTGTTGCTGGCCAAGTTGCATTAAATTACCTTTTAAAACAAATCTGAACAACATTGGTGAATGAACTCCTTGGTGTTCAAAACTCCCCTCATAGCATTTGTTTCGTTCTTTCAAGAGCTGTAAAGGCAATCTAGTTGAGCTATTTTTCTGATATCCATTTGTCACAATAAGGACAATTGGACAAATAAATAGTTCCCAGTTGTGAACTTTTGGCTATTTCAGTTGAAGGAGTTATGTTTAAGATGATTGTTTGACCTATATTTAGCATTTCACTCTTTTGGGGGTCAAGATTTATAGTTTGAAAATAGAATCATACAAAAAATAATATATCATCTATTTTGGAGCAGTTCTGTCCCCATGACTATATCCTTATATTATTGACAGCCTCAAATCATTTATACTTCTTTCTTAGTTATAATGTAATCCATCCTTAAGCAACTTTCTACATCTTTAATTACACCTTCTTCCCAGCCATGGAAATATATAAGTTCAGATGCTAGAGACAGTCTCAGGAAAAGCAAACAGAGTTGAAGAAAGTACAGATGACATTTTCCAGTGTTACCCTTTAAAAAAAAACTAGCCCATCAAGACTGCAAAGGATGTTCTCAAAATTTTTGGAATCCCTTGGGAATCGGGTTGCACTAGAAGATCTCCAAGATCCCTTTCAGCCCTATGATTCTACCTTACTCAAAAAGAGTTAAAACTGTAAAAATAACAACAAAAGCAACCAAACAGGAAGCCTGCTTTACAAAATAAAATGTGTAGCCTCCAGGCTTCTCAAACAACCAGTTAAAGCAAGACTACTCATGGATGATGTGCTCTATAATCAGGTAAATTGGTCTCCACTTAACATTAAGCATTATTAGCATTTTGGATGGGAATTCTAGACAAGGAAGGATTTTTAGTTTTCCTAATGTATACAAAAAAATACAACACATGTTACAGAGATCCTAGATAGGTAGATATTTTAATGAGATTCTAAAATGAAATAATATGAAACTTAGACTTAGCAAGTCGGCAAGCATTGACCATATAGTTCCCAGAAACCCATTCCATCAGCATCACATTAATGTTGACATAAATCTCAAATTTCAAATGTAACTCCCATATTATACCAGAACATTACACAGCATGGATAACAAAATAAAAATATGAAATATTAAGCAACATGTCCACAAAATTGTCCCAATGGGTAAAAAATATTCAAAATTATCTATCACTTTCATAATATATAAATAAATAAATTCTAGTTTCTATGGGCTGAGGTCAGTTAAAGATATATCCTTAGAATTACACATTTTAGAAAATAGTAAATGCCACTCATTAACATATTAAGATAGAGGGGATAGTATGGTTGGCCTAGTTCTCACAAGAAATAGTTGGGATATCTGATGTAAGCTGCAAAATCTGGATGGCAACTATATGGCAGGAAAGGATACAGAAAGCTTCAACTCTTGGCTGCCACCCAAGTAGTTGTCTGGATTTGTTTAATTCAGATTTGGTTTCCCTAGAGCAGGGATTCTCAAACTGTAGATCCATGGAAGTCTATCAGATGATCCATAACAATGAGTCCATTCAGCCCATGCTGCAATGGGAATGGGACAACTTGCCACAGTCAAATTGCTGTAGCCAACTTGCTGCGGCCAACTCTGCATGGCTAACTCACCACAGCCAACTTTCAGGGACCAAACTCAACACAGCCAACTTGCTGCAAGACAATTTAACAATTCTATTTAATTATTTAAAACAAATAAAAAATATTTTTATTTTTGCCATTCAAATTTCATTCTGTCTCTTCTTTTGTATCCTTTCTTTAATGATTCCATTCTACCATATCTTTAATATTAGTGTAGCTCTTGTCCCGCACGAGTTGTCCTGTGGTGAAATGGCTGTGGCAAATTGTCCTACAGTGAGTTGGTCATGCCAAGTTGGCCGTGGTGTGTTGGCCATAGTGAGTTGGCTGTGGCAGGTTGGTCATAGAGATCTGGCTGTGGCAAATTGTAATAGAACCTGCTCCAATTGCCAACTTCATGGTCAATCTTCTGCCCAAAATGTGACCTGTGTTTAGCTATGGTAAATGGATCTGTGATTTTGTGCAAGCAACCCAAACAGAAAAAATAAAAATGTGATGAATTTCATTTGTCTAGCAATCAACTCATGTCTAGTTTCCAAATATTCAAGTATGTCTATTAAATAAAAATATTTTTCATTAGCAGGTGTGTGTAAATTTTTTACTAAAGCTGTTATTTTGGTACAGGGAACATAAAATAATTCAAGAAGTTTTTTTAAAACATATTGACATATTTTTTGGTACACAAATTGGATGAAACAGTTGTTTAAAAATGGAGTTGATGGGATAGCATGCACAAATGCAACCATAACCATGAGCTGATTATTAACAAAATTAGTACAACTATGCTCTTATAGTTAAAACACAGGTGGTATGTCCTTGTTTACCTACCTTTTCCAAACTTAGTTAATAAATTATATCCACAGAAAATATTGAAGACACTATCCTAGAGAATAGCATAAAACATCCAGTTCTATTTAACCCTAAAACACTAAATAGGTATTAAATTACTATTTTGGGAGAATCTATGAGCCAGAGTGATGAAATGAAATGAAATGAAATGAAATGAACCATATGTGAACACAGCCTAGCTTTTTAAAAAGCCTTTAGCAAAAAAAAATAAAAAAATGGATCTTCTCATCTTCATGGTTATGATACACCTCCTATATACGTCTACCTCAAAATATCCAGAAATTGTTCTACCAATTTCTTCTAGTCGGGTATATCTCTGGGCTCAAAAAGGGAACTTAAAGGTTACATATGGCCTTGGAGGTCCAGATTCTCTTTTTATTCTGCAGTAATAAAGGAAAAAACAATGGAAATGTATAAGGTGAGGTAAGCTGCCTTCTCAGAAGCTCATATTATGCTAGAATGGAGGGCAACCAAAGGAATTTTCTTACATTTGTTATGGCAGAATTTTGACAGCCTGGTGTGAACACTTGTCCAGCAGGTGTCTTAATAGGACCGAAAGCCTTTGAGAGCTGCTGTGCAGCAGCCATATCACTGTCAACATTCCATTGATTCAGGCAGAAAGCTAAGCCATTATACATATTTTACCTTTTTTATAAAAGCACCTGGTCTTTACCAGAAGAGTGGGCTTATCGTAATAACAGAGAGTGCTTAGCTTTTATTTCAACAAGAGTTTACTTTAGTTGGCATGGACTTTTCAGTTTTAAACATGCAATCAAAAACTGCAAATTTTCTTCATCATTTTTCCTATTCTGTTGAGCCATTGACGTTATAATAGAGTGTCTGCAATTGTGCTGCATTGAGTAATTGCTGTAGAGTCAGACATAATTTGGTAAACAGCAGGATTATGCTGCAATGACTTGTTTATTTATTAAAGACAATTGTGGCAGGCAAAAGGAAATGCTACTCTTCTGAATCAAGGGCAAATGTTTATATTCAAATCTGTGACTTGCCCCCCAAAAAAGTGGATTTGTAGAAACCCCATTTCTCTGCCCATTAACAATGAAGCGGAAATTCTACCTCTCTCTGTGATGTTAGATTATCAGGAAGATCTGCCTTATTTTTGTATTTATTATTATTGTACTAATTCAGTCCTTCTGGGCTCCACTATACCGGTGGCATATTGTTGAAAATTGCCATAGGTGAAATTCAGGATACCAATTTAATCCTGTTCATGCCTGCTGAAGAGTAAGAGCTATTAAATTCAGGATTCAAGCCTGAGTAATTGAAGAACCAACCCCTTCACTCTTGTATATTAATCCATTAGTTGTCTTTTAAAAAGAGAAAAACATATTTCCAGTAAATAGGTGCAGAACTGAGAATATATTAAATCCATTCCTCCAAGGTCAGACTAATAGGACAGATGAGTCAACGGGACTTAGAGTGCTGCACTGCACTAATCGTCAGACCATTTCTGCAGCCTTGTTTGGTTCCCATTGGGCAAAAGATATTAATATACCCTTCATCCCATATTCACTCATTCAGTAACTCCTTTTCTGCTCTGCAGCCTATAAATCTTAAGAGGATTTTTCTCATTAACACAAACACTTTCTCCCTCTCATTCCCCTCCGGATCCCAATTGTTTTTCCATGCAATATTCCCAAATCACTGGTCTAAGAAATTGCCTCGTTTTTGGGGAGATAGTTTGCTTCTTTTTGTTTTGTTTTGTTTTGTTCTGATGATGAGCAAAATCTGAAGGACAAGGCTCAGATCTCCTCAGAGGCAAATTATGTAGTCACATTTAATTTCCCTGAATTGGTGAAAATTAATTAGCATACTTTTTCTTTTCCTCTCTACTCCCCCCACACACATCTTTTATTTGTTCAGTAATAGCCCATAGCATTCAAATGACAGATGATATTCCCTTCAAGAACCTTCCCAATACTTTAGGCTTGAGTGAGTCTACCCTAAAGGTTTCATTCTGCAGACAATCTCTTTGAGGTAGGCAGTAAACAAAAACAACTTTTGAAAAAAAGAGTGCTTTTCAGCTTGTGAGTCAGCTATAGATGAGTGAAGAAAGAAGCTGTTCTTAGCAGAATAGTTCTAACTACATGAGGAAACCCTATAGGCAACTTTGTAGTTCTTTAGCACCTAGCCTCATTTTTTTGGCAATAATTATTCATAACTTCTATAAACATAAAGCCTTGATTCTCCTTATTTGAAATGAAAGTTCCTTCCCTCCCCTATCCTTCAGTCTAACTAACTGGCCCTGCTTTAGTTATCAATTTCATTTCATTCCTGATTAATAATATCCTTCTAATATTAAAGTTCTTTTAGTCTTTCCTGTCTTCTCTTTTAACTTCCTTCTCACTATTTTCTGAGTGATATTTCATCTCCAGTGACTCTTTTATTCAGCTACTGTCTCCAGACTTCCTACCCATCTGACTTATGAGACAAATTCACACTGTGCCAGAATGTCTGCTCCTTTTTATCTCCTATTCATGTGGGAATAAATGAAAGGATGAAAGACCGTGGCCAGAGGGAAGAAGTTAGAAAGACACAAATATAGGAGACCAAAGGTCCTCTGTTTATATTAAGTCATTGCATACTTTGGGCATTTAGAGAATGTTTTCCACCAGGAGGCTTCTTATTCTGCAGAGATGTTAACCCTACCAGATTGTATCTATAGACCTTTCTATCATTAGCATCATAACTCTTATTTATTTTGCTATTGATTTCAGAGTAGTAGGAAGGCATACAAGTGGTCCTCGAATTAAGATGACAATTGAGCCCAAAATTTATGTTGTTAAGTGAGAAATTTGTTAAGTGACTTTTGTCCCATTTTACGACTTTTCTCACCATAGTTGTTAAGTGAATCATTGCAGTTGTTAAATTAATAACATGGTTGTTAAGTGAAACTGGTTTCCCCATTGACTTTGCTTGTCAGAAGGTTGCAAAAGGTGATCACATGACTCCTGGACACTGCAGCCATCATAAATGTGAGTCAGTCGTCAAGCGTCTGGATTTTAAATCACATGACTATGGGGATGCTACAATGGTTGAAACTGTGAAAAATGGTCATATCACGTTTTTCAGTGCCATTGTAACTTTGAATGGTCACTAAATGAACTGTTGTAAATTGAGGACTACCTATACTATCTGTTTGTTAGAATGATACTCTACCTTTTATTCAGAAATTCAGGATGGTACGCATAATGCTTTCTTTTCCCGTTTTTCTCTATAATAATCCGGTGAGAGTAATCTATATCAGTGTTTCTCAACCTCAGCAACTTCTGCTCCCAGAATGCCCAGCTAACATGGGAATTGAAGTCTTGAAGTTGCTGAGGTTGAAAAACACTAGTGTATATCATTAAAGTTGCTCAAGCAAAAATTGAACTTCACTGTAAAATCCTTTAATGCAGCATTTCCATAATCTGTATTTATTTAACCATTTTTAAAACCATCTTCTCATCCACAACTCATTATAAAAATATAAGCAGACCTAATATCCCATATCTTAGATGGAATATAATACTAAAAGATATGGCTATTTGTTTTGGCAATTGATCAATCATACCCAGAATTGTTTATTTGTACATTGAACAATTTTGTTTCTCACATACATTCGACTCTGAACAGATAGGCAATAAAAAAATAAACAAGTTATTCCATTGAGATCTTCACGTCTCAGCAAAAGGGCACAAGTTGTTTGAAGGCTGAAATGCAGAGAAGAGCTTGTCGCAAATTCCAAAGTCAGCTCTGAGCTTTCACAAATCAGTGAATCCATTTTCTTCCCATTTGCTAGCTTACCAGCTTCCTGTATGATGCTATGTTGCAGCATTTGTCATGGCTTGTTTACCCAGAACTGGATCCTAATCTTTTGCATGAGTTTCTATAAAGCTTCTTTATAAAACCAAACATAAATCTAAACATAAACTGCATGCAAATTGAGTTTGTACCACATGCTTGGACGATAAATGCAGGAACAACAAATAAAATAGGCAACAATTACAGATATAAATGTGTGTGGTGGGGGGAGACTCATCAAAGATGTGGAGAGGTTGGGGTTTTTTAGTGTTGCATATATAGTAATGATTTAGGATTTAGCATCAAGGTTTGATGAATAGGACCCTTATGGCTTGTTCAGCACACCATAATTAAAAATACAGCTCACAAAGTTCAAACAGTCAATGTTTGTGATGACACTAGATATGGACAAACTATGACTACCCCCATTCCCCTATGCACTTTTTATTTTTGCTCCCTTTTCTCTTCAGTACATATTCTCAAGACCTAAATTCTAAAATAAATTAACTGGAGATGAAGTAGTGCTTCCACCTGGTTATCTGCATTCAAATGGAAGGCTACTCATTTGTGTACAAGTAGTAGATATACTGGTTCTGGTTTAATTCAGAATGTAGCTGGGTAGTATGCTGAAAACAGTGATTGGGTAATCAAAAGATGTTGATGTGGATGTTCTAACGTTTCCATTTATATACTAACAAAGACTACTGTATTCTTGGAATTTTGGGGAGGCTAGAAAACAGCAAATATAAATGGTGGCTCCTTGCAAAACAAAATGAAAGTTTTAGAGTCAATATCCAATAGCTCCTTATTTGGGCACGTGTTCTCGTTTCTCTTTTTACTGAGCAAAGGGTTTGTCACACTTACACAAAGGGAAAGGAAAGGGACATTTGCACATCATTTATAAACAGAGATGAGTCCCTAGATTAATCAAACTATGTTTTTTTAAATGTTTTCAACATTTAATATAAATGTTGAAATATGTCAAGCTAGAAAACCAGACAGTTAATAAAACTATTCAAAATTTAAGCTGTGATCTTTAATCAATCAGCTAATTGGATTCAGTAATGTAAAATCCAACTAAATAGGCTGGTCACATATTATAGTATTGAAGTCACATACAAATGTTAATAATGACTAATCACTTAAAATAGTCACTTAGTTGTTTTTGCTTTTCTGAGTGGACTGACAACACTGAGAGAGATATAAAGAGGAGTTCACATTAAAATTTTAAGTGGGCCAGTCTCCCAATTATATTATTATCACTGTTATCATCATTTATTTATCAAATTTATATAGCTGCCAGAAGTCTCACAGAAGTGACTCTTGGCAGAATACAACCAAATATTATTCTCATCACTTCGGTACTTCTTCATAATTTTTAAAGCAATAATTCCCATATTTTTTGCTGTTGACCTTACTCATAGTTTGCATATATTTATGTGGATGTCAGGCAAGTGCAATAGGCTACTATTTTCAGAAGTGCCCAGTTGGGAGCCACATTCTTTTCAAGGCTCTCTGGAGTTACCTTTTCCCAGAAAAGAGTTAGGACTGTGTGCCAACAATGTACAAATATCCTAAAATGGAGAAAAAGGAAGCCGTTAATTGTGACTTGCTTTAGAAGACACTTTTTGCATGCCAGTCTGGCAAGCAGAGGGAAGCAGGTGGACAGAGCGGTGGGTAGGTGTGATGTAATTAGCTAAGCCACGATGAAAGAACCACTAGTAATCCAAGCTGTGTGAGAGCACGGTATGCTACATGTAGGTACATTGGGGGTCCAATGGTGATCAAACAATGATCTGCCCTCATCAAAATACCTGCTTTTTCCAATTGAAAGAACTATTCTCAAAGCCTAGTGATAGAGTTAATCATTACCTCATGTGAATCACACTGCATGGAAGCATTGTTTTCACAGCCAAACTGTGTAATGTTCTACCAGCTCTTCCTAGAATTCCAGATATATGGCAATGGCTTTTATTTTTCAGCCAGAATAGCTGGTCAGGGAACAGAATAGGACATGCCTGGAAAAAAATACAGTCTTATTTTGAGGGGGAAAACTTTTTCAGTTATTTTAAGATGGACAAATTAACACTTGTTTCAAATGTAATAGTCATAATTATCCAACGTTTGCCAATACATCTATAGAATGGTCCATATCCTATGTTGTACTTCAGTAACATTCATGCAGTGTTTTTCTAGATCCAGCTTTATAATTTCAGCAAGGTTTAGAAAAATTAAAAAGCATGAAGTTATTCATGGTTTCTATACTCAGTTTGATGTTTATCTATTTATACTTATTGGACACACAATTTAGTGTCCTAGAAAAGACGTGCAACACACATTTTAAAACATGGATTGTTTGAATTATTGCAATGAAATTTAACTATGTTTTCTGTCTGTAAAATGTTTTAAAGAATTTCCATCCATTATGGAAAGAGTGAATTCAGGTTTTGCATTCAATTTGCATTCCATGTATGTTCATTTCCATGTTAGAAAAACCACAAAGATGCTCACATTCTGATCTTCACGTTATCTTTTAGGAGACACACATACTGATACAGCAGGAATGCTTGTTTCATGTGTGCTTATGTGGTGTTTCATTTGTGTTTGGCAACTTGTTCTGGTATATGTCCATGGGAACCAGATTTACAAGACATTCAAAACTGAAACAATGTTTGAATGTATTACAGTTCTTCCAGTAGTTAATAGGACAATAGATATATCTGTGATAACTTTGTTTCAGAGTGGAATATGGAAAATAAAAAAGAATAAAACAATATCTTGTTATAAAGTATTTGACAGTAATCTAAAATGTTTTCATCCAAAAATATGAGATTTCAGCCATTTCATTTTAAAATCAACCACTTCATTAATTATTTAATATTGAGGTAGCACGCATACCAAATCTATATAAGGTTCTATTTTCCTTGCAATGGCCAAATACAATTTACTTTGTGAAAAATAACCAACTATACCTTAGAGAAATACATAAGTGGTGGGAATGAATTTATTCTTAAAAGTTAATACCTATTCCTGAACTCCTATGCCAAGAAATCATTGTGCTTCTCACAGCATTATATCAGCGCCCACAGCAGGTAAATGATACAATATTTTATGATTTGTTATTTTTTGAAAAAATGAAATAAAAGCATTTTCATTTATTAATTAAATTAAGCTTATATTTGTGTACACTAGGGAAGGATGGAGGTATTTTTCCATTTGCATTTTTGTGAACAGAATAAAATGAAGAAATCTACATTAAAATCAGCCTCCAAACTGGATAAAAATCTGTTAAACAAAGTTTACATTTCCTTCATATAGTCATAACACCTTTTTAACAGCTATGATGCACCTATCATTGAGTATATCATCAAATAACTTCTACTTATTGTACAGAAAAGATTTTCACATACTATCTTTTAGTGAAACAGATGAGGTATAGACTAGGTTACAAGAACTGTATCGCAACTGTATCTACAGGATCTTATTCTATAGCTACCAGTACCTTATGCAGAAATACAAAAAGCAATTGTGGAACAAAAAAAGTACTAAAACTGACTGACTTCAGGCCAGTCACATTTTCTCAGCCCAACTCACCCACTTCTTGTTGGAAAGAAGAGAATTTGTTTGCTGCCTTTAGATATTTATAAAAATAATTTTAAAACTCTCCCTTTTTTTGACCCTTTAATCCCTTAATTTGGGGTAGAGTTGAGGTGACTGGATGGGGCTAAGCGTTTACTGGACAGATACCCTTCCTGATGCCATCCAGAGTTCACAGCAGACTTTATTTCCTTTGTGCTTTAGGAGAGAAACTAGGATCGACCTCTCAATCTTTCAAGTGGGAGGCAAGTGTCTTTACCACTAGGCCACCATGCCACTATTTATAAAAAATAAAAGCACAATATAAATAAATAAAGCTCGCTAGCTCGCTAGCTAGTTTCTATTGCAGATTTAATTCCTCCAGAATTCTTAAAAATAAATCCATCATGGTGGGCTTCAGTGTTAGCCTCATTTTTCACTGCTATAAAGTCTTCAATGATATGTGCCTACTGTAAAAACTGGCTCGATTCAGTTATTCATCCAATGTATAAGGAAGGAGACAAGATTCTGCCAACTACCATCCAATTAATCTTTCTATAATATTTCTCTACCACAAATTATAGGATTTAATGTTTTCTAAAAACACTATAAAGCCAGACTAGGCAAGTTTGGATATAAAAATCCTTGGCAATAAAATCCTTGGCATGATGCTATATGGATCTCATAAAAAAATTCTCAATCCTTGAACAAATATAAAACCAGCAGCACATATTCTTTACCCAACTTCTAATGTCACCATCAGATTAGAGCTGGGCTGTACTTCATTCAAGGACCCAGCAAGAATATGTTAGCTAAGAGTCTGAGCAAAACAAATTATCTGAGCAACCTAACAGATATATCTCATTCCATATGATATATAATTAAGATTAAGATTAATTATAATTAAGATTAAGCATGGTATATAAAATCATACATTGCAATGTCCTACCTGTCAATGAATACTTCAGCTTCAACCATAACAACACAAGAGCACACAATAGATACAAACTCAAAGTTAACCGCACCAAACTTGATTGCAGGAAATACGACTTCAGCAATAGAGTGGTCAATGTCTGGAATACTCTACCCGACTCTGTAGTTTCTTCCCCAAACCCCAAAAACTTTAACCTTAGACTGTCTACTATTGACCTCACCCCTTTCCTAAGAGGTCTGTAGGGAGCGTGCATAAGCGCACCAATGTGCCTACCGTCCCTGTCCTATTGTTTCTCTTATTCTTCTTTTATTTTTCTTATATGTACCCATTTCATGTATTCACAACTATGTATACATTTATACTTATTATCTTGTAAACAATTGGCAAATCAAATAAATAAAATAAATAAATATTACTCTACTGTGAAAAATAAATAGTCCAAGATCTTAGACCAGGGGTCTTCAAACTTGATAGCTTTAAGACTTGTGGACTTCAACTTCCAGGATTCTTTCTCCAGTCATGTTAACTCAGGAATTCTGGGAGTTGAAGTCCACAAGTATTAAACTTGCCAAGTTTGAAGACCCTTGGTAAAACTTAAACAGAGAGGTCAGGGCTGGACATAGAGCTAGACAGAGCCAAACTTTCCCATCTCCTTTATAGACTAATAAAACAGATTGTTTTTGCATCTAACTGAATTCCATGGGGCTGAGTGCACGTCTGTAAATTATTTCTTTTATGATAATATTGAAATCCTGTGTACTTAATGGAATGGTAGAATCAGCCTAACTCATATTTACTCCATTCCAGATCATACTTTACAACATTGGTCCTGAGAGCTAGACTATCAGTTTAATTATTATGAGCTATAAATAAAGATTTACAGATTTTTGCTTATCAGTTGTTTTTTGCAGTAAGCCCCTCAGTTACGTTCTTATATCCCTTCCCCCAAATGGTCACTAACAAAGATTATAGCAGAAAGTAGTAATTACCAGGGTATGGCTCACATGAAACAGAGTGATAAATTATAGTTGCTGAACTTCAATGCATCTGCAGGCAAACAGTGAAAACTGAAGTCCCCCTTATCTACACTTTCACTGGAACAGAATAGCCTTTATTCATTTTACCCTTCCTAATCCAATACATTATCTCATCCACAGTAATTTCCTGAACAAAATTGTCCTATTTTAACAGAAAATACTTTCTCAATGATATATAACATTTATTTTGGATGTGACTTGTTTCTGTGGCCACTTTTTTTAAAAAAAAATCATTCTAAAAAAATAGCACCCCCAAATCTTCTTTACTTACCCCCAGCTGCAAATATTGCAGAATTGAATTCATATATTCTATATATTTAATCACTTGTCCCTTTACGCAAGCAATATTCTCAACGGGAATCTTCTTTCATTCTTATTAAGTAAGAAACAAGCTCAATTTCATTCCCACCGCCTTCAGCCTGACAATACAAATGCTGATCTGCTGGCTTTTTAAAAAACCAGCTCCATAAATTCCAATCCAGAATGCACTTAGTTAGCATTGGAACTGGATTATTGCTTAGAGTAGACTGTAGCAACCATAGGGCCTGATTGGCCATTTCACTGCTTCTTGTCCCTCCCATCTGCACAGGGAAGAAAAGTCTTACTGGCTGTGTCAACTTGTCTTCTATTGCATGCTTTTTCCTTCTTGCTAATTCCCAAACCTTCCCTTTGTTGTCTCACATGTTAGCACATATAATTGCCTTTATATCCCTTCCAACATCATGTCCTTTGACACCAATGCATAGCCTCTTTGTTTGTTTGTTTGTTTGTTGCCTTATGGTACTATTGGTATTCTGATGATATATTATTAAAAGCAACAGTAAGAGAAATCATTCTTTGATTCAACCTCCCTATATAGGTCCATAGGGGGAGAGCAAGACCATTCTCCATACAGCCTAGATAGAAACCAAAAAGGTTATCTATTAGAACACAGAATTAAATGGAAAGATGGGGAAATACAGGCTGTGGAATATTCAGTGACTTGTTTGTTTATTATTTAAAAGATTTTTTGGGACAGGCAGATCCCGAGAGAGAGGTGGTCCTGCAAACATCCTGGTCCTGTGCCTATATGGCTTTAAGGTAATAATCACCACTTTGAATTACACCCAGAAGGAGACTGAGAGCCAGTGCATTTCAACCAACAGAAGTTCAATGTGAGAAAATCTAGGGGCACCCAGGACTGTGCATGCCCTTGCATTCTGAACCTGTTGTAAATTCCAAATGGTATTCAAGGACAGTCTCATGTAGATTGTAATAATCCAAACAGGAAGTGACAAAAGTGTGAATGACTGTGAGTAAGGACTCCATTTCTGCACTTGGTAAGTGGTAAGTGGCCCACACTGGTGATGAGCCAGGCAGAAAGTACAGAACTGCCCTAAATTAATGCAGCTTTATTTTTTCTATATAAAACAATATTCCAGGAAGGGATTAGAAGGAGATATGCAGTGCATGTTTTGATAACAATAAGGCTAAAACCTCAACCATGAGATTTTTCTGCTACACAGCAACACACAATAACTGTCTCTGCTATAAATAAATGCTAAGAAAAGTAAATGTGATGCTTGAAAAAACTGTATTCCAGATTATATGTTATTGCTATAGGAAGATTAATTTGTTTCTTCTAAATGGTCGCCTTTAATTAACCATGGAAAGAGAAGTCTACAAAGTAATGAAGATGCATTAGCTACAAACTGTTAATGTGTTATGGTTATATCAGGCTACAATTTATTTTCCATCATACTCAGAGAGATAGCAGCAAAGACCCTGTAAGCCATCCATGTGTGCTATATACTGTATTTTATCATCTGATTCCACATCCCAAATAGTTGGGAGGAAATTGCTTGGAAACAAGCACCCAGTTATCTTACATCTCTAAATTGGCACCTCTGTCAAAATGTAAAGATATCCTTTGATTCCTTCTGTGGAGAAGTAAATGAATTTGCTTGAATTTTGTAACTTGTAAATATTCAAAAGTTGTTCTTGTTAAAATGTTACCTTTAAATATCTTTATAAGTACTTTTAGCTTTGTCAATTAGCAGTGAAGGAACCTCATGGAAAAAATCTGATTTGCTAATCCAGATCAGCTTTTCTTCCTCTTTTAAGATCAGTATTGCACGTGTACAGTAATGGGTTCAGGAAGCCTTGGAGACATCTCAGATCAAAGATGGATGGAAGGTTAGATAAAATAAATATCCTTTCATTTCAGCATACCCAGTTCTTGTTCTGGTAGCCATGTGGCAATTATATGAGCACCCATTTCCCAATAATAAGATAAATGTTTGATCAGGGAGAGCCATATAATTTATTAAATTGGCTTGACTGTCACAAAGAAATGCTATGCAACTTCAACTCAACATATGAATTCAGTTTTGTTATTATTGCTCTTGTTTTCATGCTAAAACAAAAAGCCAATGCTATAAGCAATACCTTTACAGTCATGCTGCAATACGCTATTGAACCTAACAATCAGAATGTCTATAAGATTTGATTGATTATGTGCCATCAATTCTTGTGTTGACTTAGCACCACATACTGTAGATAGACTGTCTTCATGAAAATAATGGAAGGATTATTATTTATCTTCTGTGGTTGAATTCTGTGTTGTCTGTCTTCATGGCATCAACACATTTAGTTCTAAACCTTTAAGATAAACAGAAGTACAGATTAGCATTTGCTGTGTGTGAATGTTTAATTGAGTTTGATTTATGCCTTTGGCGCTAAAATAAACCCCTAACGTATTTGGCAGTGATGAATTATTTAACTGTTCAACTAGATTCCAGTGCTCTAGAATCTTGTTTCTTTATGTACTAATTAATCTTTTTAAGCTATCTTTTAGCTTAATGCCTTTACATCTTAGACCAAACCAGACCAGTCCAGGCTAGGTCTTTATTTGGCCAAGTGTGATTAGACACATAAGGAGTTTGCTTCTGGTGCAGAAGCTCACGATGTACATGTAATATTGATTCTTATTTAGGGTATAGCTCTATAACTAATTTAGTTCATAACTCTATCCTTTCCTGATTATTATTAGGGTTGTACATTTTTTTTGTTGGTATGACTGGATAGAACAAAGATAGAAAATATATTAGTAAATATTGTTAAACTGTAAAGGAGGTAGTAATTACATACTCACATTAAGACTTATTTGTAAATATGACACCAATAATGATAACAAATAAGGAACCACAAACTGTTGATAGCGGAATTGCTTGCTTTTATTTGTTTATTTTTTGTGTTTTTTTTCTTTTCCACTTTTTTTCTGTTGTGTATGTGTTTGTTCATTATTTTAGTTGTATATTCAATAAAGTTTGTTTTTTTAAAAAAAGGGTTGTATTTCTTTTAACAGTGTAAAAATTGTACAAGACAAATGCCAGCATATTCTCTTAAACAATGACAAGTTAAGCTTTGAGTATTTTCTTCAGGCTTCAAGTTGATCTGTAAGAAAAGCCAAGGGAAAAGTAGCAAAACCTTGCCCTTTAGAGGGAAGCCTTTTGTTGACAATAGTGGCACTGCGGCTGTGTTCTGTCACTAGAAAACTGACAAGCTCACTATGACACCATCCTCATTTGTACCTATGGAACACCAGCTCTGTCAAAGTTGTATAAATATTTAAGAAGCATTTACCATGGTAAACTCAAGCTGGAGGTGATCCTTTATTTATTTTATTTATTTATTTTTATTTGTCAATTGCTTACAAGATAATAGATATAAGTAAAAACATAGTAATGAATACATGGATACATATAAGAAAAATAAAAAAATATATAAAAGAAACAATAAGACAGGGACAGTTGGCACATGCCCCCTACAGACCTTTTAGGAAAGGGGTGGGGTCAATAGTAGACAGTCTAAGGTTAAAGTTTGGGGAGTTTGGGGGAAAAAACCACAGAGTCAGGTAGAGTATTCCAGACATTGACCACTCTGTTGCTGAAGGCATATTTCCTGCAATCAAGTTTGGTGCGATTAACCTTGAGTTAACACTGTTTGCTCCAGTGTTGTTATGGTTGAAGCTGAAGAATTCATTGACAGGTAGGACATTGCAATGTATGATTTTATATACTATACTTAGATTGGACCGAAGGCGGCGTAGTTCTAGGTTTTCTAGGTCTAGAATGTCGAGTCTGGTGGCATAAGGTATTCTGCAATGAGTAGAGGAGCAAAGAATTCTTCTTGTGAAATATTTCTGGACTTTCTTAACTGTGTTAATATAAGATATGTAATGTGGGTTCCAGACTGATGAGCTGTATTCGAATATTGGTCTAGCAAATGTTTTGTATGCTCTAGTTATTAGTGTAATATTACCAGAGAAAAAGCTACGTAAGATTAGGTTAACAACTCTTAACGCCTTTTTGGCTATGTAGTTACAGTGGGCTCTAGCACTTAGGTCATTAGAGATGAGTACTCCAAGATCCTTGACAGAGTTTGGATCATTAACAAGGTCTTGACTATTCAGCCTGTATTTTATTTTCTGATTTTTTTTTTTGCCAATATGTAGGAGAGAGCATTTATTTGTTGAGATTTGAAGTTGCCATTTGTTTGACCATTCTGATACATAGTCAAGGTCCTTTTGAAGGGTAGCAGTATTGTCTGTGGTGTTGAATAGCTTTATATCATCAGCGAAGAGAATGCAGTTGCTCTTGATATGATTACAGAGGTCATTTATGTAGAGTATGAAAAGAGGTGGTCCTAAAACACTGCCTTGGGGGACACCACTGTTGACAGTTACAGAATTTGATAGGACGCACCCAATTTTGACCATTTGTTTTCTGTTTGACAGGAATGCTTCTATCCAGTAATGCAGGTGTCCAGAGATACCACAAGAATTTAGTTTTAGGAGTAGTTTGTTGTGTACCACTGAATCAAAAGCTTTACAGAAGTCTATGTAGTTTGCGTCTATTGCTTTGCCCTGATTGAGTTGTGTGGGCCATATATTTTTGCAGTGTATGAGTTGCAGATTACAGGATAGTTTTTTCCTAAAACCAAATTGTTTATTAGAGAGTAGGTTGGTTGTTTCTGAGTGGATGATGATGGATTTGTTAATAATTGATTCCATGACTTTACAGGTGATGCAGCATAAAGAGATTGGTCTGTAATTTTCAACTAGGCTGGGGTCTCCCTTTTTGAAGATGGGGATGACTGTGGCTTGTGACCATAGTTTTGGCAAGGAGCTGGTCCTGAAAGATTTTTCAAAGATTATGCTTAGAAGTTCGGCTATGGCAGTGGATAGCTTTTTTAAGGAGTAGGCACATATTCCGTCAGGTCCAATAGGTACAGATGGTTGTAGATTGAGTAGTGCTTTTTCAACAATGTCTTCTGTAAAATCAATATGTATTAGATCATTGTAGTTGTCTGTGGTTCAACTAGGGAATCCTGGGATTGATCCATTGCTGTTTACAAATACTGAGCCAAAGAATGTGTTAAAAAGGTTGGCTTTAATAGTGTGGTCATTGCAGTCTTTACCATTAGGTCCTTTCAGGGGTGGGATGGACCTTGAGTCTTTTAGTTTGTTGTGTAAGGTTCAGCTATAACTTAAGATCACAATGTGCCAAAAAATGAACTTAAGCAGAGGCTTTGAAGAACAAAATCTAACTTTTATTTATCAATAAAAGGATAAGACCTCTCCTCTCATACACACAGATATGTGAGGAAAGATACAAAGCATATAGACGAAAGTAACTCTTCTTATACCTTAAGATTCTTTTAGAAGTAAAATAATTGCATTGTGAAACACTCTAAGTTAGATTTACATCTTTCCTGCAAAAAGACAAATGTCCTCCTGGCACTTGTTTATCTTTCAGTATCCTTTCTCCTGTTGTCTGTTAATCTACCACAACTGACCATTTAAGAGGGCTATTAACAGCATACTTCAAAAGGTGTATATTGCTCCAGATGTAGGGAGTTACGTTCCCAGGGAGTACATTCCATTCAGATTGATTTAGATGGGATAATCATGTGTCTTCATATGAGAGAGATGTAACTAATTGCAGGCTAGTTTTACAACACAAAGGTTAGAGAAATATTTTCCACAACAGCAAGATAAGAAATGCCTATAGAGATAAATACTTCTATATACATAGGAAAACAACTGCCTAACATCAAGATAAGACATGCTTATAGAGTAACTCTCTACTCTCTCTCTATAATATTTTTATTTATTTCCTTTATTTATTACCCTAACAGTTGTTTATAGAATTGTAGAAAGTGCGGGTGGAATTGGTGCATAGAAGGTTTTCTTCATAATTTTGTGATTCACAAACATCTGTTATATTTAAGAGAATGAAATATTCATTAAGCTTGTCTCCAAGAAAAATGGAAATGACTTTTTTTTTTTAACACGTTACAACCCAAATTCCAGTGAAATATCTGATAGGTATACTTTCTTAGTGAATTACAGAAAACATAATTCTGTGTTACTTATTACAGCCTATGGGCATGAGTGCATAGTACATGAGTACATTTCTATATAACATAGAAAAACAGCAGAGCAGTTGGATAATAGAGCTTGCTATAATTAGTGCAGTGGATCACTTTGTAGTACAAAACTCTCAATCAAAACATTCTAAGCATATCTAGGCAATTAGTACTCAAATATATACTTCATCTGATAATACAGATTACATGTTGTCACTATTGATAATAAATTATTGATATTTAATTCTCATGATTATGTTTATCCCTTCTCATTATATTTTATTCCTATTCCATTATTGCTTCCGATCTCGGTGCTATCACAAGATTTTGATATTTATATCAATTTTGGGCAAACCTGAGTCCCCTAGAAATGTCATCTGTGAAGCATAAACCAGAGGAACCTGATCAGACAAACCTTCATTGACAAATGACACTGACATCTTAAATTCTAGTTAAGAGACACAGTCATAACTGAGGCCTCAAAAAAGTTGGTCCATTAAGAGTCAAAGTTAGAAAGTTAAGTAATAGAAAAGTATTGGTATGCAGTGAAAACTTATTTGAAAGCTGGGGTCCATCTTCAAAGTAAGATTTTGTTTATTTGTTTGTTAATCCTTAATATCTTCTAACAGGAACTGATAATTTTTACTGACCTTCTGACACTTTTCAATTCTGCAATACTCTTTTGTATCCCATATAGCTCGCATCACAGACTTGTGAATATTATTCTATTATTAGTAATTTTATTTAAAATCAGTTTTTGATAACGGATCAGAAACCAGTGCTAGTTCTTTAAAGAGAAGCTTGATAACCAAAAAATATACAGTAATCAGAACTAATCAGCTTATTGCATATGGGCTTCTTTTCAGAGATTGAACGAGACTGGAAACTACAGAAAGATTACAGTTCTTTGCAAAATTTACTATATGAAAGCATTAATGGCAATAAATAGGAAAAGCACGGGGTATAGTATTTAATTTTCTAAAAGTGTTATTATAGCAGTTAACAGGAACATTAATTGAGATTAACATGGAAGTGGACATTAATCTGGGAAATAAGTCTCAAAATAATTCTTTTAATGTAAATTTGGCTATGTTTTATGTTTTATTTCAATGTGGTGACATCAAAAGGCTTTTGTACCAAAAATAATATCCTCTGGCTTGTTAATCATACCAGTTATCCTATTGAGACAATGACTCTACTAATGATCAGCTTCTCTCAATCCATGTATTTTTTTAATTCCATTTCTGTATCTATTACAAAATGACAGTATGTACTGAAAACCTTTCTTATACTCATAACATATGAATCATTGTTATTATAGGCAGAAGTGCAAAATAGAACATAGTAAGCCAAGTTAATTAAACTTTAACTTAGGAGGGTGTTAGGTATAACATTGATACCAAATATGGTTTGGGTGAATAAATATATAAAACTTAGATATCATGGTTTAAGTGCTTATCACTTTAAGCAAAATGCAGCAGGCAATTAGCCGATTAAGGGTGCGGTTAGAAGTTACAATATAAGGAAGCATTAGAAGCAGGAAAGCTTACTGCGATTTACTGGCTGGCTGTAACTGTGTGCTACTGTAACTGTGTGCTGCTGCGACTAACTGTGATTACTGACTGTGAGTGCCTGAGACTGAACTGTTATTGTTTGCTACTGTTTGCTGAATATCCAGCGTTTGTTTCTCTGGAGAGTGAAACCGGAGGAGGAGAAGATATCTTTATCGGCTGATAAAGATATTGCAAGGACTCTTAACTTGGACTATACTAGTGAGTCTTACTGGATGGAAATACTGTGAATGACTTAATGGACTGAATGACAATGCTTAAACTCTAACTGGATTAAAAACTATTTAAACTACAAACAGTGTTTGTGTTCAGTGTGTGTATACTCTGGGGCCCTTCCGCTCTCCTTTGGCTGCCTGGCTTGACTACTGCTGAAATACTCTTCTAGGGGTTAATCCCCAAACCCTAACAATGGTTATGGGCCCAGCAGCATAGTCTAACTAACCAGGATATAGCAGAGAGAGTTGGTGTGAGTTGCACATTACTGTAAAAACAAACTGTTTTAATTAGTTTAAAATAGTCAAAATATCTGAAGAGTAATGGCACAAGTAAATTTGTCACAACTGTCCATGATATCCAGGCTGGATGGAACAAACTATGTTTCATGGTCAATGAAATGTAGTTTACTTCTACGCAGAGAAGGTTTGTGGGACATTATAGCAAACCCACCAGATGTGAGTAGCTGGGATCCTGCTAATGATGATGATAACGAAAAGTTACAAGACTTTAAACTGAAGAATGAGCAGGCTTTATGCATCATAGGACTGACTCTCTGTGATCAGCAGCTTGTCCATATTCGTGGAGAAGAAAATGCTGCAAACTGCTGGGAGAACCTAAGGAAGATTTATGTTCGGGACAGTGTAGGAGCACATATAAATCTTACACGGAAGCTTTTTCAACGCATCTTCAGAGGAATGGAGATATGTTAGTTCATTTAAACTGTATGAAGAGCATTTTTCAAGATTTGCAAGAAAAAGAGCTTATATTTAATGAACTGCAACAAGTCTACATAATATTATCTTCATTAGATCAAAGCTATGATGACTATGTGACTTCGTTAGAGGTATTGCCAAAAGAAAGCCTCTCATTAACCGAGATTACAGGCAGGCTACTAGAAGAAGCCAGAAGAAGGCGTGAGCGTGACGAGCTGAGAGAAGATAAGAAAGAAGAGAAATTATCTTCAAAGTTTGAAAGAAACCAGCAAAGCAAAGTAAAGCACCAAAGAAGAGAATTTATCTTCAACGCATACACAATTAAAAAGTGTTTTAATTGTGGAGGCAGAGGACATTTGGCAAGATTTTGCAAAAAGAGAAAAAGCCAGAATGTAAAAAAGCCAAAGAAAGCATTTGAACTAGCCACGTTTAGCAACTCTGATGTGAAGAATAATTTATGGGTGGTTGACAGTGGCGCATCCCACTGCATCACAAGAGATAAGACAAAATTTATAAAAATGTCTACAAGTTCTCAACGTATATCTCTTGCCAATGGCTGGAACCTGAAAGCGAAAGGTCAAGGTTTTGCACGTTGTCCATACATAAACCAGGATATAAAATGTTGTATGTACCGCAACTAAAGTTTAATTTGCTTTCAGTAAGGGTATTAGATAAATTAGGTTATGTAATTACTTTTAAAGATAATAATTGCATAATTGAAAAAGATAACAAAAGGGTAACTGCAGCTTTAAATGGAACATTATATGTCTTAGATAATAGTAAGAAAGGGGAGGCACAAACTGTATTTAATAATATAAAGCCTCATGATGAATGTATCCATTTATTGCATAGGCGTTTGGGGCATGTAAATTTTAAAATGCTAAAACGTACAGTTGAGTTATCTGAAGGAATAAGGTTAAAACCTTGTGATAAATATTTGCGTTGTAATGTTTGCTGTGAAGATAAGAGCAAAGTATTGCCTGCAAATAGGCTAAATGGTTTCAAAACAAAAGAACCTTTAGAAGTAGTATTTGCAGACATAATAGGTCCAAAGAAACCCAGTATGGGGGTGCTAGATATATACTGAGCATTATGGACCATTATTTCTAGATATGGGTTTTGCTATTTAATGAAAAGCAAAACTGAAACATATCAACATTTTTTCAATTGGATTAAGTTTGCTGAAAGAAAGTCTAAACGACAACTGATAACCCTGGTGACAGATAATGGCACGGAATTTATTAATAACAAATTCCAGAACAGACTTAAGGTAGCTGGAATAGAGCATAAGAAGTCTGCTCCATACAGGCCAGAACATAATGCTTTTATTGAAAGAAGAGGCCAAACACTACAGGCAATGGTTAGAACAATGTTAAATGATTCTGGGTTACCTGATTCTTTGTGGGGGAGGCTACAATGTGTGCTAATAACATATTGAACAACGTTGTTAATACAACGACAGGTGAAATTCCATTTACCAGATGGCATGGCAGGAAACCTGATCTAAGTTACCTGCACACATTTGGTGCACCAGCATGGGTGCATATTCCTGCACAAATCAGAAAAAAAGGCAACATAGAGCTAAAAGATTTTTCTTCGTTGGTTATCAGGCAAACCATAGGGCATATAGATTTTGGGAGAAAGGCACATCTAAAGTGTTATGTAGTGCTAGTGCCCAATTTCTAGAACATGAAGGATGGGAGAAATTTGAACAGGATGCCAATAAAGATGTAATTGTTGAATCCTATAGAAATCCCATTAGTTATCCCTGTAACTTTAAAAATAAAGTAAAGAGACAAATACAGGATGAAATAGTGTCCATAAAGGAAGAAACAGATTCAATAGCTGAACAGGATGAGGAAGATGAACAGGTAGTAGTTCAACAAAGTCCTCCTGTAAGCCCTGTAATTCCCAGAAGAACTACACGTATATCTAGACCGCCTGATAGGTACCAGGCTAACACAGTGTGCCAGATTAATGAAGTTCCTAATTCTGTAGAAGAAATTAAAAAGTATCCTAATAAGGAAAAAGAAAGATGGTATGCAGCAATGAATAAGGAACTGAATTCATTAAGTGATATGAAGGTGTATGAAAATGCCAAATTACCTGTAGGAAAGAAATCCATTGGCTGTAAATGGATATTTAAGGTAAAAACAGATAAAGATGGTAATTTAATCCATAAGGCAAGGTTAGTAGCCCAAGGTTTTAGGCAGAATGCTAATGACTATGATGAGGTGTTTGCACCTAGTCTTAAAGCAGCAACCTTGAGAGCAGCTTTAGTGTGGGCAGCTAGTAAAAACTATATAGTTAACCATCTAGATGTGGAAACTGCTTACTTGCACGCCCCATTAAAACATATTATTTATATGAAAAAGCCTGTTGGTATTAAAAGTGAAAGTAAGAATAATAATGATTGTTGGTTGTTAAAGAAAAGTCTCTATGGTCTAAAACAATCAGGCTATGAATGGAACCAGTATATTGTAAAGGAACTAGAAAATATAGGATTTAAAGCTGGTTTAGCCGATCCATGTCTGTTTAAGAGGGAGACAAATGGGAAAGTATCATTATTATTACTATTCACAGATGATATTGCTTTGATAACTGAAACTAATGATGAAGCAAATAAAATTATAGCATCATTAGGAAAGAGAATAAAGATCAAGCAATTAGGGGAGATAAAGAAGTATCTCGGTTTGAATATAAAGAAAACAAGGAAAGGTTTTAAGATATCTCAGGAAGATAAGATAAGCAAATTGCTAAAAGATTACAAGATGGAGCTTTGTAAGCCGGCTAAGACTCCAATGAGTCAGGAGTTTAGCAACACTGATATACAAAGCCCTGAGTTTGATAAGGTGATTTATCAATCTTTAATTGGTAGTTTGAGTTATATTAGTAATTGGTCTAGACCAGATATATCGTACTGCGTGAATCAATTGGCTAGATTCAATTCTGCACCATGTGAAAGACACTGGATAGCAGCTAAGAGGATATTAAGATATCTTAAAAAGACAATGAATTATTCATTGTATTTAGAACCAAAGGGTGATTTAATTTTGAGTGCTTATGCAGATGCTAGCTTTGCATCAGAAAGAGACACTAGAAAATCGACTTCAGGAACAGCCATAATGCTGGGTAATACATTAATAGGCTGGAAGTCAATTAGACAACAGCATATAAGTTTGTCTACTATGGAGGCAGAATTCTCCTGTTTATCATTGTTATGTACAGAGTTAATAATGTATAAACAAATGTTAATTGATATAGGTATAACTGTAGATTATCCTATAATTATACATGAAGATAATCAGGCAGCAATTCAAATGGCCACAAATATTGGAGTAAAAACAAGGAGCAAGCATACAGATCTAAGATACCTAAACGTGAGACAATCTGTAAGAAGTAAGATGATTCAGCTAGAGTACTGTATGTCGGAGGACAATTTAGCTGATAATTTTACTAAAGCCCAAGGTGCCAGTAAGCACCAGGAGAGTTGTGAAAAATATGGGATAAGATTGTAAAGGTATTATATATTTATTTCACCCAAAAGGGGAGTATGTTAGGTATAACATTGATACCAAATATGGTTTGGGTGAATAAATATATAAAACTTAGATATCATGGTTTAAGTGCTTATCACTTTAAGCAAAATGCAGCATGCAATTAGCCGATTAAGGGTGCGGTTAGAAGTTACAATATAAGGAAGCATTAGAAGCAGGAAAGCTTACTGCGATTTACTGGCTGGCTGTAACTGTGTGCTACTGTAACTGTGTGCTGCTGCGACTAACTGTGATTACTGACTGTGAGTGCCTGAGACTGAACTGTTATTGTTTGCTACTGTTTGCTGAATATCCAGCGCTTGTTTCTCTGGAGAGTGAAACCGGAGGAGGAGAAGATATCTTTATCAGCCGATAAAGATATTGCAAGGACTCTTAACTTGGACTATACTAGTGAGTCTTACTGGATGGAAATACTGTGAATGACTTAATGGACTGAATGACAATGCTTAAACTCTAACTGGATTAAAAACTATTTAAACTACAAACAGTGTTTGTGTTCAGTGTGTGTATACTCTGGGGCCCTTCCGCTCTCCTTTGGCTGCCTGGCTTGACTACTGCTGAAATACTCTTCTAGGGGTTAATCCCCAAACCCTAACAGAGGGTATGTACACAAACACTAGTTTTCCAACTGTTGAAACGACTGCATCTTTTTCTGGGCTTGCACACCTATTTTGGAAACTACTCCTGGCTGTCCCATCATCCTTTATGCTTACAGTCATTTAGTATCCTTTTCACCTCCAAGAAAATATATTTCCTGTGCATACACACACACACACACACACACACACACACGTATGAAAATATTGAGGAACAGCTCCCAAAGCAGTCACCGGTGTTCAGAGAAAAATGCATCTGTTTAACAGCTTGCAATATGGTACTTCATATTTTGACACACTTGTTTTGAAAGATTTGCAGTATTTTTATAACATGTGAATATAGATTAGTAAATATATGTAACATTTGAAGAAGCAGGTATTTCATGGAATTAAAACATGTTTCTGTAACATGCACAACACAGTTTTTCCAAGATGGTCTCTATGGCTCCCTACACCCCATGATTTTCTGATTATCTCTATAATAAGCTGGCTTTTCAAAATTGCCCAAAGTAGGATAGGAATTATCACCCAGCTGGGCTCATTGGATAGGCAAAACGAAATGATGAAGAGACCAATGGTAACATTCAAGGAACATTTTCTGTTAATTTCACTTTTTTTTCCTTTTTACACAGGCCTATTAAATCACCCTGCTGTCTTCTTTTACAACCACCATCTTATCTTTTAAGCTTTCTCCACTTTGTAGTTCTATACCAGTAGTGGGATTCAAACATTTTTACTACCAGTTTTGTGAACATGGCTTCGTGGGTGTGGTGTGGCTTGGTGGGCATGGCTTGGTGGACATGGCAGGGGAAGGATACTGTAAAATCTCCATTCCCACCCCACTCCAGGGGAAGATTACTGCAAAATCCCATTCCCTCCCCACCCACTAACCTGCTTTCCAGCTCCGTTCTCCTATGCAGGGCAACAAAAGAAGACCCAGCTGATCAGCTGGGACTCATGAGGCAGAGAATAGATGGGGCTAGGGCCAGTCAGAGGTGGTATATCCCGGTTCTCTGAACTATTCAAAATTTCTGCTACCGATTCTCCAAAACTGGTCAGAACCTGCTGAATACCACCTCTGGTTCTATACAAGTTTTTTTTAGGGAATCTAGAAAATGTTTTTTAAAAATTGCTTCGTGCAAAGTATGGTTTAAATGAGCTTTCTTCTACTTAACATTTCACTACAGCCCATGGAATTGGGGCTCAAAATTCTGGGAGTTGTATCCCCCCCATATTGAGAAGTCCCAAGTTAAAGACTTAACCACCATAGAACTAATATTCCACAGACCCATTTGATTAAGTTTACATATCACGATGGGACATGGTTTATTTCAGCTGTTGTTGAAACCATAACAGTGTGTGTCCATAGATTGCAATATCAAACACAATGATCTGACTAGGTCACAGTTGATTCCACATACTAAATTCAAAAGCAAGCTTGCTACATTATAGCTTAACACAAAGCATGAATCCAGAGTCTCGTACCTGGCCCCACAGGTTAAGGAAATCTTAGCATATTCACTGCACCTATGTTCCAGCTGCATGATCATAGAAAATTATTATTATTTTAAGGTAATATTAAACTCCTTGCATCCTATAAATACTCCATATTGTCCACACTGATGATGCATAGGGTCCTAAAGAGTCCACCTCCTTGCCATAAATAGCTTTTGAACTTTTGTCTTCATTCAAACTCATGTAACAGATTCCTCTAATTCAGAACAAACAGGATTAGTCATATCAGTCTGTGGATTTGGTTTATCAATTCTATGTTTGTATGACTGTTTATATTCTTTCACTGCCTCTCTGCCCCTATAGGAATGAAAAATGTCTATGCCTTTAACATTGGTATAGACAGCCCAAATGTGCTGAAATTGATTTCTTGTCTTGGAAACTTCTTTCTTCAATTTTACCTTTTAATTCACTACCCTTATTAAGTCTGTAAGACTCCAGTCTGCAGATTTGAGTTAAAAATGTTTTGGGCTTAACAACAAACATAAAAATAAAATAGTATAGCGCAATGCAATAAGAAATTATCACTCCTATGGTCAGCTGATAAGCTTGTTGAGGCTGCTGCTTTTCCATCTCTTGTCTGAGCATTCAAGTTATTTTATTGTGGAAACTTGAAAGCATCTGAAGTTTTCTTGCTGCAAGCTATGGAGAGTAGGTTTCACTCTGCTGCTGAATAATTCAGCAACAAGCCTTTGATTAATTTCATGTGGAAAAAGGAAACAAAGTTTGTGGGAACTATGAGCAATTTCAAAGAATGGATTGCCAGCACAAATCGACAAAGCACAGTCATGAGAGGACTAATTACTTAGATTAAATACATTGTAAATTAAAAAATGTGTGGTTTTTTAAAAAAACAAAATGGAATGTCATACTTTTCTCCTTTCATTACTTAGTCCCCTGCCCTTCCCCAAGATAAGAAAAAGTTGTTGAATTTACTTTTGATAAAATAAAGCAATCCCATGTAATAGCAAAGGATGGATTGGGTGGTAATTTTTAGTTCTTAAATATAGCTCCTGAACAGCATTTAATCTTCTTCTAGGTATTGCTCCAAGCCACGTGACTTTCTTGAGAACAAAAAGGAATTGGCTCAGATTATTATTCCATTCAATTATTTAGTTATACATTTAAGAACAGTAGATCTCAAACATTTTGGCATGTCCTGTTTTGTAATCCTAACTTGGTTACCATGTGCAAAGTCACTGCCAAACCAATCATCTCCAACCTCATTTCTTTCTATCTTACTCTCTGTGCTTATAAAACACAGGATATATATCAAATACATTATCTTGTTAGGAATTAATAGTGTTCCTCACAACAGATGGGCCTTATTTTGCCATTTCAGTCAACATTTCTCCAAATGATAAAAGATGTCCCAATCTATACCCAATGTATTTGGTCCAGGACTATATTTTTATGCATGCTTATCTGGAAATATATCCTTTTCTCAGTGAGATTTCTTTCTGAATTCACATGTGCAGAGAATCAAGATATGATCTTGAAGGAATCAAGCTCAATTTTTTAAAAACAAACATTGTGGTAAACCTTAAATATTAGCAAATAAAAATTGGGAACCTCATTTGTTTACAGAACAGGTAGATAATGCAATATTATAAAACATATTAAATAAATTATGTAAATATAGAATAAGTATAGCATTTATACATGGGTTGCCTGACTACTGTTTACTTCTTGCTGATGTATGAAATATCAACAATTTTGGAACCTTTTAACTCTAAGAAGTAGAAAAATATAAAGTGCTAGTTTACTAAATCTTCACTATATTTGATTGTGTGTACCCTTGCTACAACTTAGGCCTTCCAGATGTTTTAAGCCTATTATGCTATCTGGAAAAGAGAATTTTTACCCAAGGTTTCTAAATGACAATAAATGTGATAACTGGGTAAACTGTTTACCAGTCTTGATCTCATACATTGCTACAACAAATCCACAGACTTGCATACTTGTTTGCATATAAAAGTCCCCAGCATTGCTGGTTTAAAACAATTTCAGCTTTCAGCTCTCAAAGGAGCTTTGGACATGTAAGAGAAGCAGTCAAGTAAATATTACCACACTAATAAACCAATCATCTGACTCAGTAAAAGGCAGTTCACATGCTGGCAACGGAGGGTAAGAGACGAGCAACCTACCTAACAGCAACAGATAAGGCTGTGCCTGACTAAACATTTTAACTCAAAGGGGATATTGTATACATTAACAACGCATACAAACTGACAGCTGCCAGGCATTTGCATACATCTGCTCTGGCATGGCTCTGTTGTCACAATAAATTACACAGCACTCTTGTCATGGCATGCTAAGCTGTTCTCAGATTCTGGGCATATTTGTGGCTGCTTGTAAGACATGCAATTATTTAAATCCATCTCATGGCCAGTAAGATACTGCTTGCTTCTTTACTATGTGATAAGAAAATGCATGCCATAGTCACCACTGTGGAGAGTTCCTAGGAAATGAGCTTTAAAAACAGTTTAATAATTGTTCAACCAATCTTCAGTGCAGAAGTCCAAATTAAAGCACCCTTTAAAATTGTTGTTTAGTTATTCAATCTAATGGCTTATAAAGTACCAAACTACGCAACTATTGTAACCCCAAAACCACACTCTTTGGAAAGGATAATTCTCTTATTTATCAATAACATATTTCAAACAGCCAACAGATTGGCATCACTGTACCACTCAAACCAACAAAAGTCCTTCAAAACATATTTTTAAAAACTCCAAAGACTTGAGAAACCAAAGGGGGAGAATAAGAATCATTTTATAATGTAAAATGTGAAGAGTATAACAGTCAATATGTAAGAAAATCAAGTAGAAGACTGTCAGAATGCATTCAGGCATCAATTGCCTCTCAGAAGATGTACTGAAAACTCCTTAATCTCTCAACATATAGACAAATTCAGCTACAATTTAACAGGGACAATATTTTCTTTATTCCCCTTTTTAAAGATACGAACAGCTGACTTCCTCCAATACTCTGGCACTAAGCTCATCTTCCATCATTTCTCAAAGATTATAGAAAGAGATATTTCTGAAGATATTTGCTAGTATTCCTCCTAGCTGGTTTTGCACATCTTTCATTACACCTGTGTATGTATCTACTTTTAAATGTCTTAGTTGAAATATCCCTTTCCATCCAAAATTACCTAAACTGCCCCCCTTGTCATTGTAAAGACTTGCAATTGTACTTTCAATGATTTATTTTTAGAAGTTCCCAGCCTTCTTCTTCATTTAAACAGAAAATTTCTATCCATGGGAACCCACCTGGTATTGGACTAAGCTTGCTAGAATTAAGAGCTACTAAAATGTACTATGTGCGTATGTCTATATTTCATCTTCTTCCATAGTAACATAAAACCAAGGTAATATTGTCATTCAAATTTCCCATAGTTTTGTTTCCCTAATCAGCTCTTAGAATGTTTTAACTTTATGGATTCCATGTTTTAATTTTGCTAGTCCCCTTGAGTAGAGAGGGTATAAAATAAAACAAGTAAATTGCTTAAATGAGGTACTCTTTTATTAAACTGAAGAACACAAGAAGAACTTCATCTCTTTTCAAACAATTAATTATAGATTATGAGTCAGTCCACATGCATTCCTATTTTTATATATTTCTGCAATTCTTCATGGCCATTGACTTTTCATCTGCACATTCCTTTTCATATTAAACAGACCCACACGTGTACTGTTTTTCTTTTCAATAAATAAGTTTATGGTAGTAATGACTTGATTGTTCTCTATAATTTTTAAACAGAATTAAAATCATGTGGGAAATGTTACTACATATTGTTCTGAATTTATTAAGTAGATTGATTTTTTTCTCTGTCTTTTTTTTATCCACTCTTGATCATTTATAATATTTTCCAAGCAATGAGCAGAAATTTCTGTGAGGCACAGGAACAACTGTGAAAATTATAAAGGAACATATTATATATCTTTAAATAAGTATTTGATCTCTCCTCCTATTTTTTTTTAAAAAAACAGTTTATTAGTTTTTACAATTAAAAACAACCAACGATACATACACAAATAAACGAGAGAGAAAAAAGAAGGAAGAAAAGAAAGAAAAGAAAAGATTAAAAAGAAAGAAAAAAGAAAGAAAAAGAAGGAAGAAAAGTTAAAAGCATTCTTATTTTTACAGTTTGCAAGATCTTTTTTCATAGCCTTTGATTTATGTCATATACACACACCTATTCTATACATATATCACTATCTCATTATTATAGGTTAATACTTTCCTCTTATGCCTTATGGTATATAATTTATCTTTGATCAATCCAATTATATCAACAATTCCAACTATCATAATATAGTGAAGTATCTTTGTTTTTTAGTGCCAAAGTCAGTTTGTCCATTTCTGCACGTTTTGAAATTTTATCAATAATCACTTCATCTGGTGGAATTTGATGTTGTTTCCAATATTGAGCGAAGGCTAATCTGGCCGTGGTTAAGATGTGTATTGTTATGTATTTAGCTTTTTAGGAAATTTGTTTGTCAAAGATCCCTAGTAGGAAGGACTCTGGTTTATATTCGATCTGCTCTTTTGTAATTTCTTCCAACCAAGTTTTGATTTTCTTCCAGTAATTTTGGGTTTCTGTACATGTCCACCACATATGGAAAAAGGTTCCTTCTTTTTTCTTGCATTTCCAACAATACGGACTCATGTTGGGGTGCATCTTTGCTAGTCTCAAAGGAGGGAGATGCCATCTATAAAACATTTTGTAAAGATTTTCCTTGTATGCTACCAATTTTGTGATCTTATTATTCCTGCCCCAAACTTTTTCCCATTCCGCTAGTGTAATACTACGTCCTACGTTCCGACTCCACGCAATCATATTCCCTTTTACAATTTCTTCTTCTAATTCTGTTTCTAGTAAATAATTGTAAAATTTTGTTATGTTTTTTTGTCCAGTCCTAATAAAATTTTATCTAATTGTTGAAGTTTGTTGTTAATTCCAAATTCTTTCTTGTCTTGTTTGTACCTACTTTGAATCTGAAGGTAAACCCATTGATCAATTTTTTGTCCCTGGTCCTGAATTTCCTGCCTCGATTTCAAATTTCCTTGTGGGTCCAATAAGTCTTTATATTTAATCATTTTAGTAATTTCCAGATTGTTTGGGTGAATCATCGCCTCCATTGTTGAAATCCATATTGGTATTTTTATGTAATGTTTTTTCCGTATTTTCTTCCAAATTGTTAGTAGCGCGTCTCTAATTAAATGTCTATAAAAATATTTTTGACTGGTTTTCCCTACGTCCCATAAGAAAGCGTGCCACCCCCTTTGTAAGTCGTGGCCTTCTAGAAATAATATTCTTTTATTAGTTAAATTCACCCAGTCCTTCAACCAAACTAACGAGGTGGCCATATAATATAACTCCCAGTTTGGGACTGCTAACCCTCCTCTGCTCTTCATATCTTGCATTGCTTTTACGTTTATTCTGGGATTTTTCCCTTGCCAAATAAATTTGAGGGTTATTTTGTTAAGTTCTTCGAAGAACTTTTTGTGTAATTTAATTGGGATTGTTTGGAATAAGTATAGAAATTTGGGGAGAATGTTCATTTTAATGGTGGCAATCCTACCTAATAGTGAAATTTGAAGTTTACTCCATGATTCTAAATCTTTCTTTACCTGATGTAACAATTTGTCATAATTATTTTCTTTAAGTGACTTACAGTGTGGTGTTAGCCAAATTCCTAGATATTTCACTTTCTTTGTCACTTGTATTTCCATTGTTTCTTCTAATTCTATTTTCTGTTTTTCTGTTAAATTTTTGGTCAGTAATTTGGTTTTTTTCCTGTTTATTTTAAGTCCTGCTACTGCTCCAAATTTCTCTATTTCTTTCATCAATTTTAGTCCCCTATCTATTGGTTCTTCAATGAAGAAAATCATGTCGTCCGCAAATGCTTGCAATTTAAATTCCTCTTTCTTAACCGTTAATCCCTTTATATCTGAATTTCGCCTAATTCGCATTAATAATGTCTCTAATGATAATATGAAGAGCAGAGGGATCTCTCCTCCTATTTTAGTGTATAATTCAAAACTAACATTTTCATCAGTATAGTAGCTGTGGGCTTGAAATATGTCTGTTATACCTGCCAAGCCTTAAATAAGTTTGTCATGAGCAATATGGCACCAGAAGACCAAGAAGGTAACATATTGGGAGTTAATAGCATTAGGCGTTTGCAAGTGTCTTGACTTTGCCTTGATGAGACACCATATCACTTGGCTTCCTGAAACAGCAACTGGAAGTGCCTGGGGAAGCCTCAGCAGAGAAGTGACTTGAAGCCCAAAGTCAAGTCACTTTGCTTTTGAGGCCACATTGTTTTAGCTTTGTGGGGATTTTTCATTTGAGCTTTTATCAAAATAAAATTTCCCTTTGAAGATCTACCCAGCCCTAATAAAAATGCCTTTCAAACAGCAATGCATCAAACAGATGAAGCTGAGAATTGCCTTAAAAAAACAATTTCACTAAGATCCTGCATATCAGTTCCAGTGAAAACTGTTAAGAATTAATAGAGGAGAATATTTGTAGCTCAGAGTTGAAACGAGATGTCTTTGGTGCTCTCTGAGCAATTCATTACCCAAATTAAGCAACATCATCAGTGCATCAGGACTCCACTTTAAGAATTGTTATAAAGAACAGTGTTTGCAGTGAAAGTCATTGGCTACAATGCCACTAGGCAATCAAAATTCACCCCTTTTTAAATTTAATTGACTTGCAGC
Organism: Notechis scutatus; assembly: GCF_049901735.1. Classification (NCBI taxonomy): domain Eukaryota; kingdom Metazoa; phylum Chordata; class Lepidosauria; order Squamata; family Elapidae; genus Notechis; species Notechis scutatus. The sequence goes on along the minus strand of NC_142011.1, from coordinate 40,934,914 downwards.
TAGCTGTAAATAGCTCTGTATCTGTTCTTTGGTATGAAGGGATCAATGGACTCCTTCAGGAGAAAAAGGAACTTAAACTTAAAATTTGCAAGTTAATTTTGTTTAATTAGCAGAAAATTAAACAATGAACTATAAAATATAATGACAAATCAGTTAATCCTAGAAGGTAGTAAGCAGGCTATCCTGCTGATATTTCACAGAGGAGTGTTGTAGACCCTGGTAAAGTTTAATAAAAGTCTCCTTGGGTCTGTTAATTAAAATTTTCAGCCAGATAATACATGGCACAATCTCATTAAGAATCACATAGAAAGAGATTGGGGGCAAGGAGAATAAGAGAAAATAGCTATATTCCAATTAATTTTAAATCAATGCAGATATCACATGGAAATATTTCTAGCAACAAGACAGTTTATCAGTTGTTGTATTTTTTTCTTAAAGGAGCAAAGTTGGATAAAAAAAATGTATACCCATCAAATCCCTCCTGGACATCAGTGACATCTCTCTGGCTTTACATATCTATAACTAAAGCTTCATTAGTCACAGAAGCATTTTCAGCAATGCAGCTTCTAGCTTTTGTTTGGTGTGATTCTTTGTGGCCAAAAGCTGATGTGGGAGCAGAAGGCAAGTGGCTTCCTCCTTTGCAAAATCTCAGACTCTCTGCACCTTTGCTTTTCATATCATTAAGACAGGACAAAAGGGAACTTGTTAGTATTTCAATTTACATTAGTCTTAGTATATTTGGCCTCAACCTTTATCAAATCCTATATCTATAAGGAGTTGTGGAATTATTAAACTCAGGAATTACTAAAGAAAGAAAAACATGAGAGTTCCATGGTTAAAGCTTATGTAAACAGAAAAAAAATATATTCTGTCAAGCATACCTTGGAAAGGGCCCCACACAATTTGCTTTCCTTATCTGCTAACAAAAGATCATGGCTACTGTCAAAATATTTAAAAAGTTTGCTGTATCACTCTTTCTTTTTTTAGAGTTCTTCTGGCACATCTGAAAATACCTGTTATCTGAAAAAATATAAACCACATATAGTAAGTAGGCTCTGGCCTCTAATAATGTTACAGCCAGCCTGTTAGTCTTTAAAGAGTCACAGGAGCATTTATGTTGTACTGGAAGAGGAGCAACTTGGTTGGCTTTTATTTATGGTGATCATATTTCTTGGAAAAATTAAAGCACAAATCTGAGGAAGGAAACAAAACTGAAAGAGATTTGTAAAAGTTTGCCTTATAATGGAAAATTCAAGAGCAAAACTTTAAAATAATGCATGTTCTCATAAAAACTGAAATCAAACAGTATGCATAAATGTATTTTTAAAAGACAATTCAATTTCCATATTTTTCATATGAATATGAATAAGTGTGCATTATCTGGTACCATTACCATTTGTGCAGTAAAATTTAAACATCCAAAATAACAGTAAAAAAAAAAACAAGTAAATCCAAAGGACAGTTTTATAATAAAGGATGTATGGTCACTCTACCTATATTTCAACATAACCTAACTGAGGACCATAACTTTAGAATCATTTGGTACTGAAATTCTGGTTGCCACATGCAAAAAAAAAAAAAAAACCTATATCAAACATTACTCACTAATAATCTAAACAAGGAATAGATGGAAAGAAATAATTGTAAAATAACATACATAAAGTTTACATGCATCTGTCTTTTATATGTGGCATAAAGTAACCTGTGCTTTGTTCAGGGGCATTGGAAGCCACATAGAAAATGGTTTATAAAATATAGCTCTGTGTTCCAGATATCTCGACTAGCCACTCAAGAGAATCGTATTTTTTGGTCAACCCATCTGTTCCACTGATGTTTGCTCAGCATACACCGACTGTGCAGTGTTTCTAGGGATATAAGGATGCAGAAAGCTAGCACAAAAGAATTTACCTAGAGCATGGGTATCAAACTCACGTTGTCATGTTTCCATCATGTGACAGATCATGATGTTTTTCCCCTTCGCAGAGCTGGATTGTGTGTGGCCTGCACGTGATGCATCTAGCCCATGGGATGCCAGTTGACACACCTAACTTATAATAAACTAGATCTGCACTCAGAAGTCAAAACATCAAAGTTAAATAGCAAAGAAATGCATTGTTGTCTCTGAAGAAATATAATTGTTTAAACTTCAACAACTGTAGAGCAAATAAAACATATTTATATGATAAGAACAGCCAATAGACAAATTCTACTATGACTTGCTGTTAAAAGACGATGATGGCACAGAAGGATCAATTATTTTGAAGCATTAGATGTCTAGAATCAAATACTGTGATTAATGTTACTGTCTAACTCTTAGACCATTTTCTTGCAGAAATTCAAAGCCAAAGGTTTCCTCCAAACAATATTCCAAACAATATATCTATGTTTTTATATCACAGTTATTTAATAGGAACTGATTGTGTAAAAAAATTAATTTGTGGCCCCAAATTAGGCAATGCAACCAAATAATTTTGTCAGCAAATACTGTATGTATTTTTGTTCTTTTATAATGTTATCTAACAAATGTTATGTTAGCTTTTCTATTTTATTACTATTATTAAATACATGTGGTCACAAAGAAAAAAGAAAAATAAATATCAATATAAAAGATAAATAGGACAAAATAGAAATCAATAAAACATTATTAAGAAAATGCTTGGTTACAAATTTTGTATTATCATTGTGGAACAACTGATAATTACAGTCAACATATTTATAAGTATTATAATTTGTTTCTGATTTCCATGAAAGTCCTTTCTTCTATTTTCCCCTTAGAAAACATTATTGAAACGACTAAGTTTGCCTTGTTGGGTAATATGTGGATGATGATGATCATGATGATGATGATGATAGTAGTAATAGTTTTGCCATTGTGGTGCGGTGGTTAGAATACAGTGTTGCAGGTTAATTCTGCTGACTACCAGGAGTTTGATCCTGACCGGGTCAAGGTTGACTCAGCCTTGAATCTTTCCAAAGTTGGTAAAATGAGAACCCAGATTGTTGGGGGCAATATGCTGACTCTGTAAACTACTTACAACTACAGTGTAAAGCACTGTGAAGTGATATGTAAGTCTAAGTGTTATTGCTATTTGCATACTATCTTGCCCTCATCAACTCTGGGTAGTTTACAAATTGTTAAAAATATTAAAAACAAGAAACAATTTAAAAAACAAAAAAACAACACAAAAGAGGAAAACAGATGGCAGGGGGAAAAAAAAACAAAATCAGAGGGTAATAAGGAAAAAAATGGAAAAGGGGGGTGCCATCAATTGTCCTGGCTTGGGCAAAGTCTTCAAGGTCCTTCAAAATACCACTAGGCTGGGGGCTGTTTAAAGCTTGGAAGACCCTCATTCAAGATGGCAGGTGCTACTACAGAGAAAGTGTGTATCTGGAGTTCCAATAAATGGAATTGTGTAATCAATACAGCCTGGAGCACCCCAATTCTGCCAAACCAAACCTCCCAGACAGATACTGTTGGTAAGAGGTAACCAGTATTTTTAGTATTTAATATTTATTTGATTTGTCAATTGCTTACAAGATACAGGTTTAAGAATAAATATAGTTTTGGATACATGAGATAGATACTTATAAGAAAAATAAAAAACAATAGGACAGGGATGGTAGGCATGATTGGTGCGCTTATGCACGCCCCCTACAGGCCTCTTAGGAAAGGGGTGAGGTCAATAGTAGACAGTCTAAGGTTAAAGTTTTTGGGGTTTGGGGAAGAAACTACAGAGTCAGGTAGAGTATTCCAAACATTGACCACTCTGTTGCTGAAGTTGTATTTTTTGCAGTCAAGTTTGTTGTGGTTAACCTTGAGTTTGTATCTATTGTGTGCTCTTGTATTGTTATGATTGAAGCTGAAGTATTCATTTGTGGATAGGATATTGCAATGTATGATTTTATATACTATATTTATATCGGACCGGAGGCAGCGTAGTTCTAGGTTTTCTAGGTCTAGAGTTTCAAGTCTGGTGGCATAAGGTATTCTGCAATGAGTAGAGGAGCAGAGAACTCTTCTTTTGAAATAATTCTGGACTTTTTCAATTGTGTTAATATCAGATACATCATATGGGTTCCAGATTGATGAGCTATAATCAAGTATAGGTCTAGCAAACGTTTTGTATGCTCTAGTTAGTAGTGTGATATTACCAGAGAAGAAGCTACATAGGATTAGATTAACAACTCTTAATGCCTTTTTGGCTATGTAGTTACAGTGGGTTCTAGCACTTAGATCATTTGGGATGAGTACTCCAAGGTCCTTGACAAAGTTTGGATCCTCAACAAGGTCTTGACTATTTAGCTTGTATTTTATTTTCTGATTTTTTTCTGCCAATATGTAAGAGAGAGCATTTATTTATTGAGATTTGAAGTTGCCATTTGATTGACCATTCTGATACATAGTCAAGGTCTTTTTGGAGGGTAGCAGTATTGTCTGTGGTGTTGAATAGCTTTATATCATCAGTGAAGAGAATGCAGTTGCTCTTAATATGATCACAGTGGTCATTTATGTAGAGTATGAAGAGACTTGATCCTAGAACACTGCCTTGGGGGACACCACTGTTGACAGGTACAGAATTTGATAGGACTCTCCCAATTTTGACCATTTGTTTTCTGTTTGACAGGAATGCTTCTGTCCAGTTATGCAGGTGTCCAGAGATACCATAAGATTTTAGTTTTAGTAGTAGTTTGTCATGTACCACTGAATCAAAGGCTTTACAGAAGTCTATGTAAATTGAGTCTATTGCTTTGCCCTGATCGAGTTGTGTAGTCCATATGTTTTTGCAGTGTAAGAGTTGCAGATTACAGGATAGTTTTTTCTGAAACCAAATTGTTTATTAGAGAGTAGGTTGTTTGTCTCTAAGTGGAGGATAATGCAAAGTGGCCGAGGAAACCATAAAGGCAAAGATTTATTCTTTTCATTAAAAGCTTCTTCAATTTCTCTCCAGTCCCACCCCCCTTTTTTTTTTTTGCAAACCCCATTGTGGGTATATATTTTATGTGCATAATTATGCGCAAAGCCCAGAAGGGAAGCGATGGGAAGCGGTTGGAAGAAAAGCTAGAACTTGGAGGGGACCTGAGGATGGGCGGATGGGGGGAGCAAAAATCAATGCTTCCTTTAGAGCCCCCACTGCCCAAATTCTCATTGTCTCCCATTGGTCTTTAAGGGGGTCCTGGAGAACTGAGCACCAAAATAAACATAGAAGTTTCTCTTTCCCATCACTGGATCTTCTGCAAAAATGGAGACTTTTGCTGGACAGATTTTCCTCCCTTCCATTTAGCAACTATTCAAAGTTACGATGGTGCTGGGGAAAGCAACTTATGACCGATCCCTTGCACTTATGACATCTCTGCGGCCATGTGGTCATCAAAATCTGCATCTGATGGGCATTTATTTACGGTTAGAGTGCAGTACTGCAAGCTATTTCTGCTGCAGCCAGTTGCCTGCAATTTGGCAGTTGGCTAAAGGTTGACTCGGACTTAATAATTGATTCCATGACTTTACAGGTGATGCAGCTTAAGGAGATTGGTCTGTAATTTTCAACTAGGCTGGGGTCTCCCTTTTTGAAGATGAGGATGACTGTGGCTTGTGACCATAATTTTGGCAAGGAGCTGGTCCTGAAAGATTTTTCAAAGATTATGCTTAGAGGTTCAGCGATGGCAGTGGATAGCTTTTTTAAGAAGTAGGCACATGTGCTGTCCGGTCCAATAGATAGAGATGGTTTTAGATTGCATAGTGCTTTTTCAACAATGTCTTCTGTAAAATCGATATGTATTAAATCATTGTAGTTGTCTGTGGTTCAACTAGGAAGTCCTGGGCTTGATCCATTGCTGTTTACAAATACTGAGCCAAATAATGTGTTAAAGAGGTTTGCTTGGATGGTGTCATTGTTGAAGTCTTTGCCATTAGGTCCTTTCAGGGGTGGAATGGACCTTGAGTCTTTTAGTTTGTTGTTTACAAAATTGTAGAAAGCATGGGTGGAATTTGTGCGTAGAAGGTTTTCCTCTTATTTAATGTGATAATTAGTGCATTCAGTTTTTATCTGGTGGCATAGATTTTTGTATCGGCTTTTGAAGTTGGCAACGTGACCAGATTTGTTTTTTTGCCAAAGTGATCCTGTTGGGTTTTATAGATAGTGACTAGTATCTAGCATTTTAAATCACATCTGGAAGCAAACCAATGTAACTCACAAAACAGAGGTGTTACATGAGCATACCCAACATATCCATTACTGCCCATGCCACTGTATTCTAGGCCAGGTGAAATTTGGTCTTGTTTGAGGTTGTCTTCAAGGGAAGCTCCATGAAAACTGAATAGCAATAAACTGTATAGTCAAGCCACAAATTAATAGGGAAAGAGTGAAGTCTGAAGAACCTCCTGTTTCAGGAGAGGACATAACCGGTGCAATAAAAGAAGCTGTGCAAAGGTTTTTTGACCATAGCTGCCACCATCCAGAACATATTTCTTGTTTATATGTTCTAAAATAATTCTTGGTAGAAATAGTTGAGGTTTCAGTCCAAATTTTACTTTTAATTTTTTATATAATATTGTGTGTTTCTTTCTAATACTTTTGAGATGTTTTACAAAACTGCTCTCTTAATTTTTCTTTTGCACAACTTTTGTGATTCTAAGTAATCATCACAGCCATGTTTGTGTGTAGTTAGGATGCTATGAAGCTCACAGATTCTGTATAATTGTAGATTTAGTCTCTTCCATGCCAAAATTTCACCATCCAGAATATCTGAGAATTCCAGGAGTTTAAAGCAGATTTGAAAACCAAGTTAATTCATCAAAACTTTCTTCATAGTTCTCAAGAATGCTTCAAAAATCATCCATTTATAATGATCGCTAGTAACTACAAGTTCTATATAACTCTTTTTTTTTAAAAAAAAATGGTCTTGTTTAAATATGTGGCTCTATTTCCACTCATACATTAGTATCTACAGTGAAGATGAAAGACTGTTTCCAGCTATTACCAGATGTAGTGAGGTTGCATGATCTTTTTTTCCATATGACTGTACAGTGAAACCAAGTACCAATACCACTGCTTTTTGTTACCTTTACATTTGACAAAATGAGAGGTTTTAATTGGTCCCTCTGGAACATTCTAAGACACAGTCTGTCCTATTGGCAGCTGGGCTGGAGATTTTACTCAATCTGAGAGTTAGACAAACATTACCTAGAAGCTAGACATAGAACACTGACCATGGCAAGGGGAGAAGAAATGACTTTCTGCACCCTCTTAGATAAACTGGATCCACATTTTTCATTTGATTGGCATATTGCTTTTGAGAACAACCAAGTGGTTAATGAAAATTGGGGTAAGTAAAAGGTCATATAGCACTTGCTTTTGGATGGCTGTTCAAGACTCTGAATATCGGCAGAGAGAATTAATATTCTTAAAACCAGAAACCTACAAGAGAAGAAAAACACTTGCATTCATTGAATACTTGACTCTCTGAGTAGTCTTAAGGCCTGTTAAATAAATCAAGATTTGGCAAGACCCTTCCAGCATCTTTTCTCTTTTCTGCTCAGTTATCCACTAACGTCACTTACGCCAATCCTGCCATGTTTACTTTTCTGTCCTTTTCAGTCTTCTACTATATTTTCCCCAATATATAGGAGGTAATAATTTTTTCTACTTTATAGTTTGTGCATGTTCCTTGTCCTGACGTGCATCATGGTTTTTACCACAAATCGAGGCAAAATTAGATTGAATGCTTTTGCAATCGTTAAATGCAAAAGAAATCAGAAAAAAAATCAGAAGTTATTTTTATCAAATAACTGCATTTGAACAATATCAATTGAAGTAAAATCCAATGTACATAATCAAAATACTTCTGGTTTAATACTAAAGGTAGGCAAGTATGAAAAACTTGTATGTAAATGCTTTATAATAATCCAGAAACAAACAAACAAAAACAGGGCTAGAAATCTTTAAGGTTGAACTCAAACCTAGATTGGTTCCTTACTACTTTCTATAGTTTGACTTCAGCAGCACTGGTTATATTTCCAGTATCTTTTCAATGTGCTATCAATGAAGAAACAATATTACAATCATAGCTAGTATGTCAAGATATTATGTAAAAAACAATAAACAAACTCCACTCCCCAAGCACTGAGGATGTTACCTAGGCAGGTAAAAAATCTGCACAAATAGAAGCAATCTTAAAGAACACCAAGAGCCCAACAATTCACCCCTGAGACATAAAGATTATTCATTATGAGAAAATCAAAATATAAAATTGAATTGAATCTTGCTGTTTGCATTTGGTTGTTCTTGTTGATTTTCTTAAAAAAAAATTCCAAAAAATTCCCCCCCCCCCCCCCCCCCCCCCCCCCCCCCCCTCCCACCACCCCCGCCCCCCCCCCCCAAAAAACCCCCCCCCCCCCCCCCCCCCCCCCCCCCCCCCCCCCCCCCCCCCCCCCCCCCCCCCCCCCCCCCCCCCCCCCCCCTGCGCCGCCCCCTCCTCTTTTTCAAAGAACAATATTCTCTTCAGCATATAACTTTATTGTATGTTTTACACTGTACAATATATACAAAAATAGGTACCTAACCCAGAAAGCACATGAATACAGCATGGATCAATTTCTGTAGGTTGATTACAGTTCATGTTTTTGGAGATTTATTTATTTATTTAGCATATGAAAGTTTTTGGAGTTAAGCATTTTGACAAACTCATTTGTATTACAAAGAGAAGGAAGACAAACAGAAAAACTAAGACCCAGAACTAAATGGTTATTTTTACTTAGCTTTACACTCTATGACATACAATTGACAGATACACAGTTGCTTGACTGTAAGAACTGTTGACTACCAGGTGATTTGTTTTGTTTATTATTTAGTAATGTCATACAGTGCAGACCAAGTCAAAATGGAATTGCTAGAAGTAGTAGCATGTCCAGAAAGACCCCCCAAGTTGTGCACCATTCTTGACTGGTAAAATACTGCCCCAACCAAGACCACAGATGGTATAGATATATCCATATATAATGGATATGTGAATAAAAAAATACTTGAAAATTATATCCAGCTGTGCAGTCTATATAGCTTGCATCATTCTAGACTAGATTTTTTTAAAGTCTTAAAGTCAAGACAGAATAAATACAGAAAAGAAGCATCTTAAATGTAAGTGTAAATATACTTCAAATGTGGCAAAGTTATTTATAAAACAAGTGTACATGTATTTTTGGAAACAGCAGGATTGAATTTCTTTGTAATTTATGGGCATAGCAAGTTAAAATGAGTCTGTGGAAAGATAGCCCTAGCAATAATACTTAGACTTACAGGTGAAACTCGAAAAATTAGAATATTGTGCAAAAGTTCATTTATTTCAGTTATGAAACTTAAAAGGTGAAACTAATATATGAGGTAGACTCATTACATGCAAAGCAAGATAGTTCAAGCCATGATGTGTCATAATTGAGATGATTATGGCTTACAGCTCATGAAAAACCCAAATCCACACTCTCAGAAAATTAGAATATTGTGAAAAGGTTCAATATTCTAGGCTCAAAATGTTCCACTCTAATCAGCTAATTAAGCCATAATACCTGCAAAGGGTTCCTGAGCCTTCAAATGGTCTCTCAGTCAGGTTCAGTAGGAATCACAATCATGGAAAAGACTGCTGACCTGACAGTTATACAGAAAACCATCATTGACACCCTCCATAAGGAGGGAAAGCCTCAAAAGGTAATTGCAAAAGAAGTTGGATGTTCCCAAAGTGCTGTATCAAAGTACATTAATAGAAAGTTATGTGGAAGGGAAAAGTGTGGAAGAGAAAGGTGCACAAGCAGCTTTCTAATTTTTCGAGTTTCACCTGTATATACCAGCTAATAGTGCTTTTACAACCTTCTGTAAGCAGTTTACAGAGTCAGCATATTTCCCCCAGCAATCTGGATCATCATTTACTGACTTCGGAAGGACAGAAAGATGAATTAACTTTGAGCCAGTCGGGATTGAATTCCTGGCTGTGGGAAGAATTATCTGCAATACTGCATTCTAACTATTGCACCACCACAGGTCCTGGATGAAGATATCACAGGTCCTTGATTCCTTTACATTTTCTCCACCATTCATGGTGTCATATTTTTGCAGAAAAATACTGTATTTTTGACCTGTCTTGTCTCTATCTCAGATGTATGCAAACAATATCTCATCAAATTCAATTGACTTTTGCAAATATTGTGATTCTTTTTGAGTTTAATAATAACAAATTGTTTGGCAGAAAGGTCATTTTCACAGCTGAAACAGATCAAGATTGATGTCAATGATACATGAAAGGCTTTTTGTATGAAGCACAAGAAGTGATTGCAACCTCTTACAGATAACATCTCTAACATCTTATCAGCTTGGCTTTCCAAAAATCATGAATTACAACATTTTCAATTTTATGTGAAATGCAAAATAGATATAGTATACGTTGTGTTTTCCCCCCTGAGTTTTGTAATTGTCTTCTGGAAAGTTTTAAAGTATCATCATATATTCTCAGCTTTCTATTTCTAATTTGCATTACAATATTATTTCTAATGCAAATGGGATTCTCACAAGATAACACTTTTTGTCTGATTATTAGTTTTTCATTATAACTTTGCAAATGATATATGATGAAAAATAAACCTTTGTTATTTCTATTTTTTATTATTGAGTATATTTTAATGCTCTGGGGTATTAAGAGACATGCAGTTTATTGCTTAGCATGTCCTAACCTAGCCCTAGTTTTAAGCTATATATCTCCAATGGGCATACACAATTTCTTAACTCTCAAAAGTTGCACAATTCTAATGTGACTGAACCTACTTCACGCCTAAAATATTAATGACAATCCTCCAACCTATTAGGTAGCATAACCTTAATTCATCAACAACACATATTAGAAAGAAATGGAAATGATTCTTATTGATATTGGGATATAAAATACAGAACTACTTAGAGATAAGATACATTTCAAATCACAGACATCTTTTTAAAATATAATATTAACTGCAGTTTTTAAACATTATATAGAAAAGAACTTATAACAAAAGATACTAAAACAAATGATAAACAAAAGCAAATTTTAAAAATGGTAATCCCAGTATATTCTACTCCAATAGATAACCTAGCTACCTGTTAAATTATAATTGCCTAAACATGTGAAAAAAAATCCTAAAAACTAATTAATACAAATAACCTAAATATATTAACATATATTTTAATAATCAAGTATTAATTACATATAAATATTTGTTTATCAATGTCTTTTATGACATGTTGAAATCTATGCCAAAGGGAATCATAGTAGCTTTTTTATACCCAATAAATCTTACAACTTCAATATTTGTCAAATTGTTGAGCCACTTATTCAGTTAGACAATGAAGCAGAATAATTATTCAATATTGCCCAAATGGCATTAGCATATTAAAAATTTATAATTTATAATTTTATAATTTATAAATCTTTTTCTTAAAGGCAAGAAACTCATCTTCACTTGACATGCTTTATAAAATTAACCTGAACCATATTGAAAGCTTTTCAGCATATAAAATTATTTATAGAGCAGAATACAATATAACTTCAGCTTGTAGTCACAATATTAATTAATTATTATTAATCAATAATTAAAAATAAATTATCCAATGCTTGTCTACTTTTAATAATTTCAGTAAAATGGATTAATTTTGTATGATAACATTCTGCAGCTGTCTAATCAAAACAAATCATATCTTTGTATCTATATTAGCTAATGAAATTGGTGCATGCCTTGTGTAGATTTTAGAATATTTACCTGGTTTTAAAATCAATGTTATATAACCCACAAAAAAAGGCAAAATATGGTTACTTCAGTGGATTATAATGACTTAATAGGATTAGATAACTCATATTTAAATCACTTGGAGCTCTTTGTGAATGTCTTGGAGGAACCATTTAAAGTTATACCATAGAACAAATTCCATGCTACCTCATGGTCAGTTTTGAGAAACCTGAGTAAATATTAAAAGTCCCCTATCCCCAGTCCTCTCAGTGCCATCAATTATCTGCCTAAGGACATGTTTTCAATGTAGTAGCAGACAGCTGCATCTTTAAAAACTGTATATAGAATTATTGATTCCATTTTAAATGTTTTGTGCTAAGCTTTATTATACAAAAACAAGAGAGCAACATTAAACAATTCCTTTCCAAAAAGTACACTGATATTTTTGTGTAAAGTATCTTGAAATCTGGTGATCATTGGGGGGGGGGGGAATCCCATTTCTAACCTGGATTTCGCTGGTTTATAAAGTTCAATTAATGTTCAATTATGAAGATTATAGATATTAAAGTTGCTTATCTGCTCTTTAACTCACATCCCTCTTGCCCTATTAGGTGCCCAGCTAGTAGGTGGACAATGGATTCTCACTTTTTCTACCTTTTCCCACCTCTCTTTCTGTTCTTCATTAAGTGCTGTAGCCAAGGTGTGCTGGGAAATATAATTTTCATGTTGCAATATTGTTTATTTCTAATGTGCAGCTGAAACAAAGGATAATGAAACTGAGGGTCAAAATATTTGTTTCTTTTAAATTACAGGAAAAAAGTAAATTGATGATTGAAAGTGAATGATTACATCCTAGCTTGCTTTTAAAGAAATCATTAGGAAAACAAGAAGGTCCAAACTGGGGACAGAAAGATATTGTAGATATTGTAGATGTAAAAAATATTCTCCACACCTAATTTCTGAGCTGAGCCTGTTAGAGGATGACTTTTGAATAACATTTTCCTCTGTCTTTTTATTAAATGTTCATTTACTCTGAGCTAATGTCAAGGTTAATTTGAAACTGGTTTCCAATATTCCCCTTCCAATGAAAGAGTCCTTGGCCACAGATTTGTTTGGAAATCTAAGTTAAATCCACAGTGCATGATGAGAGCAATCCTAAAGTTGCCTCTGTTGCCCAATGTCACCTCTAGTTTAAGTGGCAGAATTTAAGCCCTGGCAGCCAATTCCACCAAAATGTCTCAAGAGCACATTTGTAATTAGAGTGAGGGTGCAATATATCATAAGTTAATTGTATATCATTAAAAGACATTTATAGAGCTATAATATGCATATAAGAGATCAATCTAATTGTCATGCAGTTAACTCCAGTTATTTAAGCAAATAATATATTGTGGCATTTTAATTAGCAATCCCACTTTGGAACTCGTCTTTAAAACTTCTCTTGTCATCCAGAATGGCATGTTGAACAGTCCCAGATGTGGGTTTAAAAACAGCAGCAGCTACATTTAAGCACTGCAGGTCTGGTGTTTATTCAGACATTTGAGACAGAAGGATTTGTTTGTGTTTGTATAACTGCATCATGAGATGGTTTTACTCATTTTTCTCAGTCATTATCAAGGAATTTTTGCTCAACAATATTAATACAAATCTTAAACTATACCATGAAAATTCAGAACTCCATTAGTTCCTGCTTCTAGACAATGCCTATATATTTGATTTAGAAATGCTGTAAATATATCAGGAAAGAAAAATGTTTATATACTAGTTTTCCTGAATTATTTCTTTTCCAATAGGGAGACTTTTATTTTCAATCAAGACTTATTTTTATTGACGGACATCCAAAAATTAGGGGAAGAATAACTATAGGAAGGACCTCTATTTCAGTCTATTTATTTGTTCTATTTCTATTCTGCTGAGTTAGAGAAACTGTGCTTCACTTAGTGCGAGAGGCAGATCTAACTGGGGAAAGGCAGTCCCTCCAATAGTCTGGCCTCATGCCATGTGGGGCTTTCAAGGTCAGAACTAGCGCCTTGACTTGGATCTAGAAACAAACTGATAACCAATGCAACTTGTGGGTATTATTCCTTGTCCCCCCCTCATCTTCATATACTTCAGATATTTTTCTCATATCAGGCTGAAGATCAAGGGTTGTCCATTTGCCAGCTCTTGCAAGTAAGAGTAACCAGGTCATGGTGATGCTTCCGTAAGTACCTTATGAAGAAAGGGTCTTTGAACAAAAGAAATAGAAATGACAAAGATGATATATATTTCTGCTGAAGAAATATATATCTGTATATAGTTTATACCTGACCAGTGATTTAGGAAGTAATATTTTTGCAAGATACACTGAATTATCTATATTATTAAATAAAACAGGTACATTGATGAATATAGTACTATTACCAGTTGGGGGTGAGACGATGGCTATTGAAAATAACATTAATAATAGAATTATAAGATATGTATTTGTTATGCTGTGCTTTGAGTAGGTACACTGTAATGATGGAAGCGCAACAACAGTTATTTTTGCAGTAAACATCATATAATTTTCACAGGCCTGTTGCTATGTCTTGCAAGCAATGCCTTTGAAGAAGACTCATTAGATTTAAGTAATAGCAAAAACCTAACATTATATTGGGGAGTTGAAGAACATATCAAGTTTTATCACCAAAGAAAAAAGAAAGAAAATTCAATTTGCTTCAGAAGCTCTCTCTATATATATATATATATATTAAGGAGTAGGTTTATTATTTTGTATCTGCTTTCATAAAATGGGGGGGAACTAATCAAGAAAAAAGATAACAGTTTTGAGGTACACCATAGCTGACCAAGATGAATGCCTCAGGGTTATGATATTCATTAGTTTACTAATATCAAATGGCAAACACGGTTTAATTAATTTGGATTTTAAACTGCTGTGCTAACCTCTAAAAGGAGCAGAGAAAAGCAAAGATTCTGCTGATGAAGCTGCAACTGACATTTTCCAGCATGATTCTCTGATCTCTATATTTGTAAATTAGAGGAAAATAGGAGCCATGCAAGGTCATTTAGCTATTACAAGGTCTGTTATTCTGACACAGAATGAATCTGTAGCATTTAAGGGATTTGTTGCTAAAGAAACCAGGTACATTCTGTCCCTGAACAAACATAATTTTAGATGGTAGAAGCAAAATAGTAATAGCTGTTGTAATCAATAAGACCCATCTAGGCCCTTAAGCATTACACTGCATCGACTCTCATTGATGTTTTTCCCCCTAGTTGTCTACCAAGGACTGCACTGGCAGGATTGTGATACAATGATGTATCAGTCCGGGATCACTTTCGCAGAAATTTTGGATAGGTGAGTTTGGATGAAAGGAAAAAGTGCTGTTAATTGTAATCACATTTTTTCTCTTTTTTTATTTTATAACAGAAATGTTATTACAAAAATTACAATAATAAAAATGAAAACTAAAACTAAAATAAAAAATGGAAGATGCAAAAAGGAAAATTAGAAAAGAAAGAAAATGCAAAAATGAAGAAGAAAAGCAATACATAAAGAAATTATTCCCCATTCATCCCAAGTATTTACAATTTTAGTAACTTATCGCCTTCTTTTAAAATACAACAATGATCTCTTCTTCCCATATTCCATCTTTATCTATAACCGTATCCTTAAAGCCTCATCATTTAAGATATGATGTCAGCAAAAGTCCATTAAAGGTTACAAGAAATACAACCTATCTTTTTTTAACTTTGATGAAATAAACCAACTTTATATTCCTTCTTTTTATTGCCAACTATCTTGATCTTTAATCCCTTCAAATAATATCTTAGAACTTGTTTTTTATTTTTTATTTATTTCTTCTCATAAAAGTTGTCAAAGCTTTAACAAACCTCTTTTGTAAACCCAACATAGGCAAATTATCTTAATTTGTTATTTGTTATCCCTTTTAATTATTAAGATATCAGCCTACTTTTTGTGTGTCCAGTATAATGTATTTCATGTGATTCTTATTGCCTATGATTTTGAAATACATCAAATCAGTTCCAATCTTTGAGATTGAAGTAAAACTTGTTCCTCTTCCATAACAGCTTTTAAGCACAGCTTTTCCACAGGAAATATTATTTATAATTAATTCCAAAATCTTATTTCAAATTTACCTGGAGTCAGTCCATTTGTAATTTTTTTTTTGTAAATCAAAGCTTGAATCACCCTTTTGCTGTTTATCAAAAAACAAAATTCAATTCTTAAACTTATAGTTAAAACACATTTCACTAAGCACTGAAGGAAACTTACCAGGTGCTCTTACACTTATCAATCCAAAGGTTCTTACTAGCTGAAATGCAGTTGGCAAGAAATTTCCAGAAGTGGTTGGAAAAGGAAGTATATATGTAGAACGCAATGTCATCCTAAAGATGCCAACTGCATTTTGAGCAAAAATGGCTTTCCTTCATCTCCCAAATGTAAATCTGTCAGAGACCACTGTCTTGCAATCTCCTCATGAGAAACAATTGTTTGAAGAACTTGTGGCTAATCCACAAGAGCCATTTTGCTAACCAGCTCTTCATTCCACTCTGGTCATCAGTTCCACTTTTCACTGAGCCATCTTTAGTCTACCATTTCTTTCCCCAAAGTCTTTCCCTTTTCTCTTTGTTTTCTATAAAAATGTGGAAGGAATGGGTACAGAATCACATTTTTCGTGATTTGGTGTTTGCTACCAATTTTAATGGCACAAACTCTGAGGTCCACATGCACCCAATCAGCAAGATGAGTGTTGTGGTTCGCCAGCAGCCGGTGCAGACGGCAAAGGTATCAGACAGTGAGGACGAAAGTGAACCAGTCAGGGACTCTGGCAAGGACTTGGACAAGGGTCCTGCATCCGATGCAGGGATGGGGCCAGGACCATCTAAGAGTGGGGTGCCGCCTTTGGAGCCTTCAGTGTCTGGCAGCAGTGAAGCAGAGGACCCAGGGGAGCCACGTGTGCACAGAGCTTCTAGAAGGTGACAGCAACTGAAGCAGAAGGGGCAACTGAGGAGTAAGGCTGGGATGTTATTGTTCCTCCCATAAGGGATAAAAGTCAGTCCTCAATGACAAAGAGCTTTGCAGAAAGCAAAGCAGTTCAGTAATCTCTGAGTTCTTCGTGAAGTTCTGTACTCTGGTCGGTTTTTTCTAGATTTTTTGGTTTGGTTTATGTTAGCCTTAATTGTACTTCTGTTTCTTGGCAACATTCGACAGCACTGAAAAGTGTGCTCTTATCTGGATGAACTGTGTATAATGAGTTTTGGCTGGGAATGCAAGTAATTCCCAGCGTTGCATTAAAAAAGGTTTTACTTTTAAATTCAGTTTGTGTTTTATTAAGGTTGACGAAGCCTGGCTCAGAACAATGAGAATTAATATGACCAGGTATAGGACAGCTCCTTCCCTTCCTTATCTTCCAGCCTATGGTTTTTCATGTTTGGCCAGCATGATTTCTTTGCTTTGCTGAAATACAAAATGGAATGGTGGGGTGCTGGAGGTTGGTTTTTGTTTTTGTTGTTGTTGTTGTTTTTGAGAAAGGAGGCTTGAAATGAAGTTTGGTTTAATGCATATTCTTCCACCAGCCAATTTGACAAAGATTGTGAGACAGATAAATCACATGTCAACTCTGAATCAAACCTGGCTGAAGCCATCTTGTGCTACTTCATAGTTGGAACAAAACCTGAGAGAGGGAAGGGAGAGGAGAAGTAGATAGCCAAAACAAAAAGCTTTCCTGTGGAAGCCAAAGTCATCAAAACAGGTGGGTGTTGAAGGAAGAGAGGAGCCTGCCTTCAAGCTTCATTGGACAATGTGACCGGTAACACCTGAGAGGGGGAAGTTTTATTCTTTTAATTAGGTGAAAACCATGGGAACTGTCAGAATTGGTTTTCACCAGCTGTGCCGATATGATGTATCCAAAAAACATGTTCTTAGAGGAAATCTACCTGCCTCGCAGTTCTGCTTTCAATGGGTGCATTATTCAGAATGCTGATGTCACGTAAACACCTCTTACCCATTATTAGCAAAGGTTACGACTTGTATGATTCCTTTCCCACCCTCTGTCTGGTCCCTAATTACTCCATTAATGTCCCACTTTACTGTGCTCTGTTGATTTGTGAAAAAGAAATCCTTCTTTTTGAATAGAATTTGAACAAATCTAGTTTCAGCAGAAACACAGGGTCTAGTTTTAATGAATAAATAAGGTTTGATTTCTAAAATGTCTTTTCCTCTGCCATTCTCATTTGTTCAAGCAAATAACCATAAGAAAAAAAAATACATCATTTTTGATCCTGATTTTTGAAAATATTTTTTGCACATTTAAACTAATTTAAGTCAAAGAATCAAAAATTCAAAAATGCCACTGATACTTTTGTTGCATTGATGGTCTTTTCTTTTATTTGGAAATGAGAAACAGGCTACAGCAAATAATAATATATCTTTAATGACAATGGTGACAATAATAATAATAATAATAATAATAATAATAATAATAATATAATAATAATATAATAATAATAATATCACAATTGTGGAGAAGAAAAAAGTGTGGATCATCGACATTGCCATAGCTGGTGACAGCAGAATCGACGAGAAAAAACTTGAAAAAGTCACCAGATATCAGGACTTGATATCCAACTGCAGAGACTCTGGCATAAACCAGTGCAGGTGGTTCCAGTGGTACTCGGCACACTGGGTGCTGTGCCTAAAGACCTAGGCAAGCACTTAAAAACAATTGGCGCTGACAAGATAACCATTGGTCAGCTGCAGAAGGCCACCTTACTGGGATCTG
This sequence comes from Notechis scutatus, assembly GCF_049901735.1. Lineage (NCBI taxonomy): Eukaryota > Metazoa > Chordata > Lepidosauria > Squamata > Elapidae > Notechis > Notechis scutatus. The sequence continues at coordinate 40,916,389 of NC_142011.1, read as the reverse complement.
CTCAAGGAATGGAATGGAATGGAACGGAACAGAATAGAACAGAATGGAATGAAACAGAACAGAACAGAATAGAGGAATGGAATGGAACGGAATGGAATGGAACGGAATGGAACAGAAGGAACAGAACAGAACAGAACAGAATAGCTGAGTTGGAAGGGACCTTGGAGGTCCACCCCTGCTCAGGCAGGAAACCCTTTACAATTTCAGACAAATGGTTATCCAATCTCTTCTTAAAAACTTCCAGTGTTGGAGCATTCACAACTTCCGGAGGCAAATTGTTCCACTAGTTAATTGTTCTGTCAGGAAATTTTTCCTTAGTTCTAGAATGATTAGTTCTCTCCTTGATTAGTTTCCATCCATTGCTTCTTGTCCTACCCTCAGGTGCTTTGGAGAATAGCTTGATTCCCTCTTCTTTGTGGCAATCCCTGAGATATTGGAACACTGCTATCATGTCTCTCCTAGTCTTTCTTTTCATTAAACTACACACACCTAATTCCAGGATATCCCTATTTAAATCATATTTTCATATTAATTTGTACCTAAAGAAATGAGAGCAAGCAGGAACTACTGTTTTGTGACAGGATAAGTAGAATCTCCCCCACTCCTTCAACATGCATTTGATAAAATAAAAGATATAGTTTGGAATATGTCAGTCCATTTTAATTTTATGAGGGTTCATTGCATTATGTTTTTATAAGAACCCACAAACAAATGCAGTGTTCTTTTTTATTGCAATTATTTTAAAACGTATATTTTGTAGATATTTTTCGCTTATGTGCAGCTTAACACTACTTTCCTTGAGATGTACATCCTGCAACAAACTTTCCTCAAAGAATGCCTTTCTGTATTCATTTTCCTCTGCATTCAGTTCTCAAATAAAAAACTGCACTTAGAATTTGGAGGACAGTACTTGAATGACAACTGTTTCAATCCACATTATGATACTAATGCAAATTAGACTGTACATTTGTATGGTTCTTAAAAATCCAGAGCAAATAAAATTCTTGCAGCATTTCCTACAACCTTTGGTAAAGAATTACATTCATCTGAACCACATACATTTTGTTAGAGCACATGTTGACATATGGCAAGGGCCTATGAATTAGAATTCAGATAAACAAGATAAATCTGTTTGAAAGAAATTTGAAAACTATTTCTTATCTTATCCCAATAAATAATATTTGGAGTTGACAGTCTTGCCTTTTTATTTTGCTTTCATTTTTTTAAATGACATGCACTATCAGGAACAATTACAATATATATATATGAGATGACAGACCTTTTCAGGAAATGTTCCTTTGCATTATTTAACATGTCAAGAGAAGTGAGCATCACAACATCCTCTGGTTGTATGGCAGACAGACATCACTGAAAACCCAATTTCCACAAGCTCAGTACAATTTTCTACAGCAGGAAGACCTTGTGTACATGCAAAAATAACAACATGACCTGGAAATCTGATGTTAAAGATTCCAACTCTTATGGAACCTTTCATGCATAGACAACTGTGGTGTGTCTATGAAGATCATGGAAGATACTTGTAGCTCTTGTCATATTGAATATCTTGCCTTAACACTGCTGTAGTATCCAATCCAACCTTCAGATAACATTCATTGCAATACAAACCTGCCATTTTGTCCAACACAAAATAAGATGTGGCATTTTACTCTCCAGTCAGTTTTATCCTTATGTTCATTCAACCACCAAATTACCAAACTCGTTTGGTAATTACTAAAATCCAATCAATGTAAATGTAAAGGAGGGGAGGGGAAGAGGAGAGGAGGAGGGGAGGGGAGGGGAGGGGAGGGGAGGGAAGAGAAGAGAAGAGAAGAGAAGAGAAGAGAAGAGAAGAGAAGAGAAGAGAAGAGAAGAGAAGAGAAGAGAAGAGAAGAGTTGCCAGATAAGAACTTTATTTCATCCCATATTTTATGAATGGATGGAAAATGAATCACAGTTATATTTCAAACATGTTGCAAGAATCTTTTTATTCCAATGTTCTATCATGGGGAAAAACACATAGGTATTCCTTCTTTCCTTTTGCTTTGCAAGAAACTAGGAAAGGTCCCTCTGAAATGTTTTCCATGCCCTCCAACCTTATGTGTGCTGAGACATCTTTTACATGCTGGTTGTCCAGTTTCTGCCTCTCCCTCCTATCTTCCCAGTCATTCCCATATGTCATTAGGCTATATGAAACAACACTTAGATCTGAAGATAGTGAAAATGATAAGCGTTCCCCATTATGGTCTCAAAGACCTTCCTCTCTCACCTAAATACATTATCTTGTTTGGGAAACATGCAAATGGTTAAATTACCATGTCACCTAATGGGCAATCTACAATCCTCTGTTTTTAGCAATTGGCAGCTTTTCAGTCCCATTGTGATGACCCGGGGCATGGCACAAAAGCAACAAAGTCACAAAACTAGGTAAAGTCTCTTTAATATCTCCAACTTGGCCCCCAATGTCCAGTTATCCTTGGCTGGAGATCAAACTCTTCCAAAAACAGTAATTGGGAGAACACCAAAACCCAGATAAGCCTCAACAAAGATAATGCATGCTTTGCTTCCAGCAAGGTGCTGTGTGCAAATGCCTTCTTATATCCTGTTCTCTCAGCTGCAACTAATCAAAGGGATCAGGGCCCTTTTCTCTTCTGTAAGCCACGTTGCTCCCTTCTCCGTTCCTCCCTGCATGCCCTAGGATGAAGAGGGGGTGGCCCTGGGTCTTCCTCTAAATGCCCAGACAGACTATGCCCTTCCCCCATTTCTTCCACAGCCACCTGAGCCACACTCCCACTCCCTGTCAGCTCCTCAATCTCCCCCTCAGAATCAGACTCCAACAAGGGCATGACACCCATCTTGGTTGAACACCAATATAGAGAGCAATGCAGGTGATAACTGTAAATTATCATAGTGACAAACCTGACTGTCACCTTTTCTCCTGTTGTCTGAAAATAATCTAAGTATCCCAATGTGTTAAGTTCTGGGCATGGACGCAAGGAACGGAGACGAGGCAGTGAACGGTGAACTTCAACTCTTTATTAACAATCAGGAACAGAGCAAAAGCCTTGGGCAGCAGCAGCTCTTTTATAGAGATGGCTGCTGTCCCATTAACCAATGAATTGCGTTGGAGCGTTTAAACTGTGCCCAATGGGAGACGACCCGCTATTAGCCAATCAGATTGCCCAGAAGAGATCAATCATGATTCGCTATTTATGGGGCAATCAGAATTGCAGGATTACGAGCCTGCTTTTCTAGTAAGGTTGTCAAGCTTTATTAAATGCATTTACTTAGTTTGAGGGGTGTGGTGACGTATTCACGTAGATACGCAGGTCATTTCACCTGCCTGTTCAATTTGCGCTGTTCCACCGGTTTCTGTCTGCAGTCCGGTTCCGGTGGAACGTTTTCTGAGTTGTCTGGAATGAATGGTTCCATTTTTCCGAGGAAAGACTCGGCGTGGTTATTCCCGTTTTCGCCATTGATGTCATCCAGGTTGCGTGGGCTTGCCTCCATCGTGGTATTTCTCCGCGGCGAGGCAAACCCCCTTCCTGATTCTTCTTCAGTCGGTGCGTTTCTCTCAAGTAGTTGGGTTGGTGGCTGTTTTTCCCTGATTACGTCATCCGCTATTTCGTTTTCGGCCCCCTCGATATCCCCTCCCTCCCCAGTTTGAGAATCAGGGGAGTCGCAGGAAATGGGTTGCAATCTGGATCGAAGCTGATCTATATGACGTTTCCATACTTTCCCATCCGTGGTTTGTAGGCGGTAGGATCTGGGGCCGGTGAGTTGGGTTATGGTTGCTGGGACCCACAATGGTTCGCCGGAAAAGTTTTTAGCAAACACCGAGTCGCCTACCTTGAACTCGCAGCACTTTCCACTAGATCCGAAAGGTTTCTCTGGCGAGTAGGAAGGGTGTAGGCGGTCGAGATGGGATCGAAGTCTTCGTCCCATCAACAGTTCGGCTGGAGTCTTATTCGTGACGCTGTGTGGGGTGATGTGTTGGAGTAGAAGTATTCTGTTCAGCTTGTCGTCAATGTCCCCATGCTCCATCTTGTGTAGAGTCTTTTTGACGAATTGGACCATTCGCTCAGCCCTTCCGTTGGCCGCAGGGTGCGCCGGCGAAGTTAGTGCATGGCGGATGCCCCGGTCCGCTAGGTACTGTTCAAATGCCAGGGCAGTGAACTGGGGACCGTTATCAGAAACTAAAACGTCTGGTAACCCATGCGTTGCGAATAGTTTATTTAGTTTGTAGTAGTTTTCATTTTGTGGATTTTGAGCCAGTTGGAATAGGCATCCACTGTTAGGAGGAAAGTGTGACCTTTGGTGGGTCCCGCAAAATCAATGTGGATGCGGGACCACGGACCCCGAGGGGTTTCTCACTCGGTTGGCGTTGCTCTTGGTGGGGTACTGCTGACTTCTTGGCACTTTTGACACGTAGTTACCCAGGCTTCGATCTGTTTATCGATGCCCGGCCACCACGCGTAGCTTCGTGCGAGCGCCTTCATGCGCACGATGCCTGGATGTCCTTCGTGCAATACTTTTAAAACTGCCTGTTATAGCCTCTCTGGGACAACGACTCTGTCTCCCCATAGAATGCAGCCTTTCTGAGAAAAAAGTTCAGTCTGCCGGTTTTTGAACGGCACGAAGTTGTCATGGGGTTCGTCGACTGGCCACCCCCGTTCGACCCAGCTGAGAACTCGTGCCAGGACAGGATCCCGTTTCGTCTCGATGGCGATGTCTCTCGCTGTTAGCGGCAGCGAGTGCAGCGTTTCAATTTGGAGTGTCGTGAGGGTTGGAGCTGGGTCGTCGACGGCTTCCGGAAGTGGGGAACGGCTTAAAGCGTCAGCGTGGGGAATGGCTTTCCCCGGGCGATGTTGCAGTAGATAATTGTATGCAGCTAGGAACTCTGACCAGCGAGTCATTCTTGGTGACAATATATAGGGGGTTGGCTTGTCTCCCGCTATAATACCGAGCAATGGCTTGTGATCCGTAATTATAGTAAATGCTCGTCCATACACATATTCGTGAAAACGCTTTACGGCCGATACCACAGCAAGAGCCTCTTTATCTAGTTGGCTATAGTTCCTTTCAGCCCTTGATAATGTCCTTGAAAAAAATGCAATAGGTGCCTCATGTCCGTTTGGTAACTCATGACTTAAAATGGCTCCTACTCCAAACGGTGATGCGTCGCATGTAATGGTTAAAGGCAAAGTCTCGTTATACTGCATTAATACAGTGTCGGAGGTTAATAAGTCTTTCACTTGTCGGAATGCGTGTTCCTCTTGGTGTCCCCAGACCCAGGCAGCTCTTTTGTCGAGAAGTCTATGTAGGGGCTCAGCTACAGTCACCTTCTGGGGCTAGAAGATGTTGTAAAAGTTGATGAGCACCAGGAAGGCTTGGAGGTCCGTCTTATTCTTAGGTCTTGGGGCGTTTTTGATTGCTTTTAGCTTGTTATCTGTGGGGTGGATTCCTTGTCTATCGAGAAGGTATCCAAGGAATTCTACTCTCTCGGTACACAGTTGACATTTATTTTTTTTAACCTTCAGGCCGGCGTCTTTGAATTTTTGGAGAACCATTCTGAGACGCCTTTCTAATACTTCTTTGTTAGGGGCAGCAATTAAAATGTCATCAAAATACAGCACGACCCCTTTGATGCCTTGTAAAAGTCTCTCCATCAGTCTTTGGAAAATCCCCGGGGCTACGCTCACTCCGAATTGGAGTCTATTGCACTTAAAGGCACCTCTGTGAGTGACGATAGTTTGTGCTTCCGCGGTTTTCGCATCTACGGGTAATTGTTGATACGCCTGCGCTAAATCCAGTTTTGCAAATATTTTCCCGCCGCCCAGGGAGTGGAGAAGGTGTTGAACCACCGGCACCGGGTAAGCGCTTTGTTGAAGTGCATGGTTCAGGGTGGCCCGGTAATCCCCACAAATTCTTAACGATCCATCCGGTTTGATGGGTGTTACTATTGGAGTTTCCCAACGGGCGTGGTCAATAGGTTCTAAAACACCCTGGGCTATTAATTTATCGAGCTGTTCGTCGATCTTTGGCTTTAGTGCGAAAGGCACCCGACGAGGCTTAAGGCGAATGGGGGCTACTTCAGGGTTGAGGTTAAACGATATCGGGGTCCCCTTGTACTTGCCTAGCTTCTCTGTAAAAACGTCCTGGAACTCCTGGACGAGGGCCTCCTCCCAGTCGTCACTTCCGGCTTGATGAATGCCGGCTACTTCGATCCCGAGTGGAGCGAACCATTGAAGGCCTAACAAGCTAGGTCGGTCGCGATCGACGACGGTCAGCGGTAGTGATGCGGTACGATTTTTGAATGATACTTGGACTTGACTGAAACCAACGACTGGGATTCTGTTTCCCTGGTAATCTTTGAGTATAATTTTTTGGGCGCTGAGGTTCTGACGACGGATGGCAGGGATTAGCTGTTTGAGGGTCTTCCAGGAAACCATCGAGAGAGACGACCCCGAGTCGACTTCCATCACGCAAGGTTGGTTCTCGATGGCGACCCTCACTCGGATTTTTCTTGCATCTAAGGATGAAGCGTGGCAGATGGTAATGGTTTCGTGTGCCTCTTCTCGTCTCGTTGAAGTGGCAGGTGCTTTATTTCTGTAGGAGTGGTTGTTCCATTGGTGGTTCAGGCGATCCCGACTCACAGGAAGATTTCCTGTGGTCTGGCGGTAGTTATTCTCCCTCCGGATTGGACTGGAACCTTGCTTGCTTCTACAGACCTTTGCGATGTGGCCTCTCTTTCCACAGGAACGGCAAAGCGCGTCGAGGAATTTGCAATCTGATCACGGGTGATTTGCCCCACAACCAGCGCATTGGCGCGGGAATCTTTGGTTCCGTTGTTCTCGTTGGTCGCGTTCGGACCGGAGCCGGTTGACCTCTTCCTCTTCACTATCTGATGGGGATTCGAGGTCCTCATGGTGTGTCATTGTTGAGTGCCTCTGTGGACGAGGCGAGGTATCATTTGCGAGTTGACGGAGCGGTGCGTTGGTGCGGCACATTCGAGCGGCCGACTTCCTGGTTGCTTCTGCTGCAGTAGCGTCTGCGATGGCATCTGCAAGATCGATGTCCCCTTTGGCCATGATCTTGCTCTGCGCCATGTAGTCATCTAATCCCAGAACTATGCGGTCTCGCATGGCTTCTTCGAGGTTTGAAAACCCGCAGAGGCCACCCAGGTTCCGGAGGTCAGCGATGAAATCTGCAACGCTCTCGCCTTTCCGTTGGTCCCTCTGGTAAAACTCGTGTCTTCGGACAAGTGTTGGCACTGCGGGTGCATAGTGGGCCCGTAGAATGGGCGCGAGAGTGTCCCAATCCATTGATTTCACCTCAGCCGGTTTTGCAAGTGCTTTCGCCATCTTAAAAACGGCAGGCCCACAATGGGTTAGAAATACTGCTCGCTTCTTGCCAGTCGTAGCGTCCTTTAAATTGTTGGTCTCCAGGAACATCTGGAACCGGTCCATATACGAGTCCCAGTCTTCGTGTGCCGGGTCAAATGGAGCAGGTGGTATGGTGCCGCTGGCCATGTTGCCGTTGTAGATGCACCTTCAGCCACGTGCTCTGTTTGGTGCTCTGTAAGTGTTCAGTCAGCTCTGATGTCTCCGCATCCCATCCTCGTCACCAGTGTTAAGTTCTGGGCATGGGCGCAAGGAACGGAGACGAGGCAGTGAACGGTGAACTTCAACTCTTTATTAACAATCAGGAACAGAGCAAAACCCTTGGGCAGCAGCAGCTCTTTTATAGAGATGGCTGCTGTCCCATTAACCAATGAATTGCGTTGGAGCGTTTAAACTGTGCCCAATGGGAGACGACCCGCTATTAGCCAATCAGATTGCCCAGAAGAGACCAATCATGATTCGCTATTTATGGGGCAATCAGAATTGCAGGATTACGAGCCTGCTTTTCTAGTAAGGTTGTCAAGCTTTATTAAATGCATTTACTTAGTTCATAACACAATGGAAGTTTCTTGCCTTAAGTTACCCCTTTTACTTTAAATTTGTCATTATCTCTCTCCCAGAGACAATTTTCCTTCTATGTGAACCAGATCTTCTAGTTATTTTTAACACCTCACTCTTCAACAAATTTGCTTTTTATATAGGTTTGCCAAGGCCACAGAATGTCTACTCACTAGATGGGAAATGACACCTTAGAGGGTATTGGCATGTAGGTTGTTGCCTGTCTGGGAATAATTGAAGCACACAGACTTTTGACATTCAGAATAATAAGGAGATTAATGAGCAGTCTATCAACAAAAAGATCAGATAGATTAGCAGTTTGGAACTAAATCAGTCCCCAAAATGAGAGACAGGAGTGGGGGATATAAATTAGAATTCCTAAATTTAGTCCCGAATCATGGGACCAGATAAAAATCTAATATATTTCATCTTATCTCAATGGGGCTTGTTTCACATTTAAATGTCTTATATTTATTATTTATTTGTGTTCATGTCTATCTGTTCATATAGTAGGACTCTCTTTTGATAACTATTTCTTTAAGCCTAGCAAAAGAAAGGTTTACCAGTAATCAATTGGGGAATCTGAGCCAGGGCAGGACTCTTAGATTTTTCATCACATTTTCTATTTTTTTCTTATTATTTTCCTCTTCTACCAGCATCTTTCAGTCTGAGACTGAAAGAGGCTAATCTGAATAATGAGAAAACAAATAAGAGACTGGTGTTTAACATAATTTTCAATAGATGCAGCCTGCATTTTCTCATTATTGTACATTAGGTGCTTTCATCTTGGGACTTCACAACACCACAAATCCTAAGAGAGATGAGCAATGAAATGAAGCAATATCTGGTGAAATGGTTTTGAACAAGGAACGAGGGAAACCATAACTTGATCTCAAGGCAATTTGTGGGGTGGGATGCACAGAAGCATTACCCCACTTAATGGAAGCACCAGGATTTACATGAAAAGCAGGCAGAAATCTCATCCAAAGACATTAGACAATCATCATTAAGAAATTCATATTTTAAATGTTTCAATGAATCTGCATACAATAGTTCAACTCTATGTTTTTAAAATGACAACTTCCTTACTCTCTCTGAACCTCTGACAATTCCTTCTTATAATTTTAAATAGTTTTTTTTCCACAAAGCAGTCCATTAAGCTGGTGTCTACAGGATGGATGCACCTGTGCACAGAATCTGAAGAAAGCAATTCAACTATCCAGTCAGATGTATCCTTAATTGGGAATAACCTACATCCAGAGCTTGGGCCATGCATCTCTTCTGTATTTAATCTCTTTGAAGAGTTTTGTTTTGCAGCTCTGTTTTCTCCTTTTCCCCAGAAGTTTCATTGGAAATAGGAGCTGTTGGTGCATCTCTGTTGTGTCTTAACAAATTCAATGAAATGGGTTTTAAAACAAGTTTTCAATGCATTCAACATTACACCATGAAAATGATTATTGCATAGCACGTGGAACTTGCAAATGTTGAAACACTTGAAGCTTCCGTTCTTAATTCCAGGCATTCCATGTCCCCTGTTACTGATTTTTTACACATTCTGCCTAACAGCTTGTCTAAATTCTGTCCACACTGAACATACACAGCTTGTTTGGAGAGGGAAAGAGGAAGATCTGAGAATTTTTTTCCTCAATTTCTACATGCTTAATCAAACTCTTGTACATGTTTGATGTTATTTTTGTTATATAATAACTAGTCCTGAGAGAATTATGATTCTCTTGGGTAGAAAAGTAGGAGAAGGAGGAAGATGGTGATAAATAATGACACTTGGGAGGCAGCAGCAAATGTTGCTATATGATGTTTTCCTATTCAGAATATGCCTTTCTTTTGCCCTCCCTCCTACTGTTTTCCATTTTCCCCACACAACAGGCAGTTCACAGTATCATGCCCATTGAACTATTTTAAAACCTGATTCATCACCCTTAGTATTTTTCTAAACATGTTATATACTTCTTGAAACCTTGGGCTTTTTCATGCTTACTTATGCAGCCCTGAACAATTTAAAAGCACACAAAAAAAATCAAAAATAATGGAGAGCAATGACATGATAGCTACTTCTTGCCACTGCATGTAACTCTTTTTGATTATGTGACTGCCTACAAATTATATGTACCTCATATATGATGTATAAGGTACTGCTGGATTGAGTACTTATTACATTTAATACTCATAGAACTCTAGAGTTTACTTCCCTTCCTTCCAAAGAGATAACCTATTCCTAATTTTCAGAGAGCAATTAGGAAGGGGATTTAAAATATGTGGCTCATTTCAACCCCAAAAGAAATGATGACCTATATTTTGCTATTCTGAATATGAGTAATTTTTACTTAACTGAAACCATAGTGACACAATACTCTTTCATTTTATGTAATGTATTAGCTCTGTCCTTTCTGAGATTCTTTGAACTGCTTAAAAATAAACATTGAAAAGTCTGTATGAAGTATATATTCTATTTCAGTTATGTGACCATGAATATTTTGTCTAAAAAAAAGTTGAAAATAAAATCTGAATTTGCATAAGATGTTTATATTAAATTGTATCCAACAATTTATTTATTTATTTATTTGATTTGTCAATCACTTACAAGAGTATAAACATGAGTAAGTATAAACATGAGTAAGAATACAGGAAATAGGTACAACACAATGCCTTTTTGGCAATGCTGTTACAGTGAGCTCTAGCACTTAGATCATTAGATATGAATACTCTGAGGTCCTTGACAGAGTGAGGGTCACCAATGAGGTGATATCTATCTAGTTTGTATTTGGTGTACTTATTTCTTTTACCAATGTGTAGGACAGAGAACATTTGTTGGTCGAGATTTGGAGTTGCCAAATGTTTGACCATTCAGACACATAATCAAGGTCACTTTGAAGAACAGTAGCATTGTCAGTGGTGTTGAATAGTTTTACATCATCTGTGAAGAGGGCACAGTTGCTTATAAGATTATTGCAAAGGTCATTTATATAGAGTATAAAGAGTGTGGGTCCTAGAACGCTGCCTTGGGAGACACCACTGTTAACTGATATAGCGCTCCCTATTTTTACTAGTTGCCTCTTTGACAGGAATTCAATAATCCACTTATGAAGCGATCCAGAAATGCTGTAAGAGTTTAGTTTTAACAGTAGCTTGTCATGTACCACTGAATCAAAGGCTTTGCAAAAGTCTGTGTAAATTGCATCTATTGTTTTACCCTGGTCGAGTAGAGTAGTCCATATGTTTTTGCAGTGTAGGAGTTGTAGGTTGTAGGACAATTTTTTCCTGAAACCAAATTGTTTTTTTGAGAGTAGGTTGTTTGACTCTAAATGGAGGGTGATGAATTGTTTAATAATTCAGAAATAATTAAATATATTTTATTGCAAAACTGGGACCAAATGACTTTGTTTCTTACTCAGAATAGGCCTTCCTTTCATTTCTTTGCATGAAATCCTACAGCGACAATTAAGCAATGAAGTGCCACAAAGATGCATCAGCCTGAGTTCATGAGAATGAACTTAGAGATACAGTAGCTGAATTTATCCAGCTTCTAGGATGTCCTGCAGCAAACTCTTTCACAGGTTTATTAGATGATTAGGTATTAAATTTTGTTGAGCTTAATGCTTTTTGCTTCTCAGCCAAGCTTTTAAAATGCAGTCACAAAAAAGCTAAATGGCATTAATTGTAATGCACATTTTCACTTCAGTTATTTCAAAGCACAAGAATGGATGATCTAATTAAAAAGTCTTTTCTTGTGTTACTTTAACCAAAAGAAAATGCCACAAAAAATAAATGACTCATGGGTAGCTCACCAGTAAATAATTTCAGAACAGTTTTTTCCATTCCAGAACAGAAATATGATTACTGTTGGGGTATCAAATATTTACAGGAAATATGTGCATTTCTCATATTAATATTTTATTCTTCACCATGAATGTGTATAAGAAAACTGAACACTTCATTCTGACAGATTTCTTGAAAACATCCAAAGCTAGTTTTGTCAATGTTAGTACTAGTTCCTTAATATATTGCAGTTAATAAAGCAAACCAACAAACCAGAATCTGCACTCGATCATTGGATAATGCCTTAATCAAAGATTACTATAAAACTCTGCATTTACAGTGGCTAGGGATGTTAATGAACAGTTCTAATTGAGGATATGCAGGAAGGACCTTTAAAATACAGTATGATAGCAGATGTCCAGGAGTTTATTCTGAACTAGGTAAAATATCAAACAGATTATGTGCTGGATTTCTGTGCTGGATTTTATACACAAGGTTTACATAGTGTGTCATTTTTAGTGTGCCTAAAGAATGGGTTTGATACCATCATGCATCTGGTTGTGTGATTTCTTACTATTCGGGAGAATTCTATGGGTAAACACATATGTTTTAGGATCACATTCCTTGTCAGTATCATCAGAACCCAGTATAATGGGTTCCACTGCCAACAAAAAGAAAAAGAAAACATCACATTGGTGCTAATATTATTTCTCTCTCTTTCCTCTAACAAGAGATGAAAGTATTCTGCAGTTTAGTTTAGGACAACAGTATATGTTGCTGATCTCCAAATTCCAACCTTATCGTGCTTAGCTATATTATGTATTCTCTGAGGATTTCATACTGTGGAGTAGACAAAGTCAAACAATGATGTTGTATATGTTCACATAAATCAGAAATGCCTATCAACAGAGCAAAAGTAAACAATCATGAAAGAAATAAAAATTGAAAGATTTGTTACCAAGCAATTGTGATAAAGTCAAATGCAGTTAAACCCTCAGGCTACTATATTTGGGTAAAAATTTGGGATTTTGGGGTGTGAAAAAATCCAAATAACCACAAGATGGCAACAAAATATATATAGAAAACAACAATTTTTTGTTGCCATCTGCATCGTTTGCATTCCAGATACTGTAATATTTTGTCTGATGCTTATATCTGAAAATGAACATACTTGAACTTCTTTCTCATCACTGCATTATGTTGGGCAGGATTTAGATTAAGGGACAAATTATAATCAGTAAAAAAATATACATTGTGCCATTGTTCTACAATTCATGATGGTCTAATCCAGAGAAGAAAATGTTATTCTCCCTACACAATCATTCATCCACCCAACTTTTGTCATTTTTAAGAAAGACTCCCATTTTCTTTTCCATGATTTTTCTGTAATGATCAAAAAGAGTTTAAAATGAGCTGGGTTGCAGTTCCTAGTATCAGCTTATTCCTTTTAAGTGAATCACATACCAATGGGACAAATGGATGCTGATTTTGCAAATGGGAAATTGTATATCCTGTAGGTATTAATAAAACTTGATCTTAATATATTGCTATAAATGGTACATCCAGTTATCACCCACAAATATTTTGAGATATAGCTAAAATTAGGAAGTGGAGTCCTAGGGGCAATGTTGAATCCCTAAGCATTTATGCTTCAGTTTCCAAGTGCAAATAATGACCAGTATTAATATTTGAACAATTTACTTTTGTATTTTAGTTCATCTGAATACTAGGTCTTTCAAAAGCAAAACCTTTGTAAAAGCCAGTAAAATAGATGAGAGAGGGAACTAAATGCAATACTGAAGTTCAAAGCTTGTATGTTAAGAAATCAAAGAAAAATATGTATTAGAAAGTTTTTATTTTTAAAAAAGTGAGGTGTTTTTTTTTAAAAAAAGTTTAGTACTTTGAAGGAAAAAGGGGGTGGAAAAAAGGTTCCCCCCTTTTTTTTCCAGTGAGGCCAAAGAATTTGAAAGAATACAATAATTTTGGTAAATAAAAATGGTGACAGTTCACAAAGATTACTAGGTGCAAATAGAAATACATAGTATTTCCATAGCAAGGAAGATAAAGTAGGAATGGTTAAATCAATTACCGTACTTTATTTAAAGAGGAAAAGGTGTTCTTATTTGGATATCACTTCTGGAATTTGTGCTTGTGAAGAAAAAAATGAAACTTTGACCTTGGTTTTGTTGATTAGAAAAATTTGGTGTTATATGAATGGCTAGTTATATATTAATGTGTAAAGGCAAAACGTTGAGATTGGAATATGTTTATTTTGTACTGGAATAGTTGGAAGTCAGTGCCCCCTTTTTTTTCTTTTTCTCTTCCCTTTTGTATCTCACACACCCTCTTTCCCCATTCCCTATCCCTTCCTTAATTTCCTATTTTCTTTTCTTCTTTATATTTTGTATAATAAAATAAAAATGATAAATGTTGAAAGAGATATAGCTAAAATTAGGAAGTGGAGTTCTAGGGGCAGTGCTCACTCTCTGAGCTTTTGTGTTTCAGTTTCCAGGTGCAAATAATGATCAGTGTCAAATATTTGAACAATTTACTTTTGTATTTTGGTTTGTATGAATACTAGGTCTTTCAAAAGTAAAACCTTTGAAAAAGCCAGTAAAACAGACAATATAGAAAACACAATGACCTGAGTTGTCTAAGCTTCTAAGCTTCAGAAACATAAAATGAATTTCCTCTTCAAACACTGCTCAACATTTAAACAGAATTTAAAAGCTCGATGTGCTCTTTGTGAGTTGTTACGTTTATGGGATTAGCATCTCTGTTTAATTATTTATTTCATCATTAAACCATATCTTCTGCAGGTCAGGCCCAGCAGGAACTATTTAGTACAATGAGAATTTTGTATATTTTTCAAATCTCCCATTGGAGCAAGGTCCTATTGGAGGTCAGTCCTAAATGAGGAATGGGGGAAGCAATTTAGAAAGAAACTTTCACTAGTATCCAATTTGCCATCTTTTTCCAATATTCAGTTTAACAAACCTTTCTATTATTTTATGTGTCTGTGTATGTATGGTTGCACTTCTGTATTTCTGTCTCTGTAGTATGTGTGTGTGTGTGTGTGTGTGTGTGTGTGTGTGTATGAGAATCGTAGGATGAGAATGCCAACAACTCAGCAATTTACAGCAGCTGTACCCAATGGAATTTCCACCCCTTTCCGAACAATGACACATTAATATTGTATCTCATCCTCTGGCTCCTCAAAATAGCCTTAAACATAGGGTCGAGGTGATTTTAATTGCTGGTTCAATTTTGCAGTGATCCTTCTTGGTAAGGAGGAACCTGAGCAGAAACAGCTGTTTGTTGATAGAGTCATCCCATCTGTTATGGGTAAAAAAAAAAAACTGTGGAGTTGCTCTGAGTTTCATGTGGCTATAACTTGAATTAACTGAACAGTCACATTTGAGCCAGTAATCTCTTATCAAATTCCTTTAGTTCATCGTTTTCAGTCACTTAAGACAGCTGTGTATTTGTCTAGCTAACTAAATTGTGTTCCAGGAAAAAACTTCACCTTGGTGAGGGAAGCTTATCTTATTCTATATATTGGATGATGCATGTGGAAGTAATCCTTGATCTACAACCACAATTGGGAATGGAAATTTCTACCCATCTGCATTGTTAGAAGTGGAATCTGAATCATGACACTATGTAAATAATGGATTTTAATTTTAAAATGATAATTTCCCATGGAAATTATGTGGGGAGAAATTGAATATTTGGGGCATCTACTTTGATTACTAATTGTACAGGGCAAATTACAGTAGCCATCATAATATTAGCTGAGCTGGCATTTGGATAGCCAATCAGAATTTGACAACTTTTTGGCACTAGAAAGGGCAGCAAATAAAGTTGAGAAAAAGATTTTAGACAAATTAAGCAAATGTGAGTGGATGCTTTCCTGGTGAAATTTACAGGAAGAATTCTCAAATATATTTTGACTTCCTACCTATAAAGACATCTCCAAATGAAAAATGAACTGTACTCTATAAATATTTAAAGCACAATAATATGAAGTCAGAAAAGTGCCTCATTATTATCAGGGGGAAAGTGAAAAAGAGAATCAGAATTACTTTGGTGAAAAGCCAGGAAGATCTTACTGGCTATATGAAACAATCATATTTTCAGCTTAGCACTTTCAATCTGGTCAATGCTGCCAGAAGTTAAAAACAGTAACTGTGCAGTGGAATGAGTTTTATTATTCTCAAACCTTAGCATGCTATGGATTTCCATGTGGAGAGAAAAAATGCTTTTAGCCAATTCTGCACATCCAGTGGTCTCCTTCAGGAAAACCATCTGATGGCTTTGCGTCAAATACAAATACTGTGTTATTAGACATGGCACTAACGTTGATAAGGCTTCTTTTAAGACTATATACATCCAGAGTATGTTTGTTTTTCTCCTTCCTCATCTAGATATTTATGTGTATGTGTTAAGAGAGGGAGGCTGGGGACTGGGAAAATAGATTCTATTCTATTCTAAATATAATGTCCCATTCTGGTCATAAATTCTGAGTAATGATAGATTTTTTAAATATTTCCCTCAGATATTTGCCACACTATGCAAGCACAATTCCTGTTCTCCAAAGGCTACAAAACTAAAAGGTTCATCTGGTTCTTCCAACTGAATAAAGGAAAGCATGAATGCTGCAGTTAGGGAAGATTGTTCCACATTAGCACAGGTCAGCCCAGAATATCTTTATATTATTGATCGCTTATATTTTTCACAGAGTGAAGTCTAGCACTGCATGCTATGGTACTATTCGAATTTGCTTTTCATACTTAATGTGATTTGCATTTTTTTTTAAGTTGGCTTTGCATGATAGGTAAAGCAGAACACACCATGGTAAAAGCAAGCCAGCATTTAGCACAGATATACATTCTCAATTTCTTTTCTTGGTGCTAATAAAAAGTTAGTTTCATATATTTATGAACATTATAAAACCAAATAACATAGTCTAAAATGGATTTGCTATTCTTTTTTTTAAATCATAAAAAGGATACTAATAGCAGTAGCACTTAGACTTATATACTGCTTCACAGTGCAGCCCTCTCTAAATGGTTTACAGAGTCAGAATATTGCCCCCAATAATCTGGGTCCTCATTTTATTGACCTTGGAAGGATGGAAGTGTGAATCAACCTTGAGCCAAATTGCAGTCAGCTGGCAGTCAGGAGAAGTAGCCTGCAGTACTGCATTCTAACCACTGCGCCACCACGGATTCATTTTGGATTCAGATATAAATCCAGCAGAGGCATCCATAGAGATGGTAAGTGTCAAAAAAAACAGAGACAATGACCACAATTGAAGCCCCCCATCTCTTTTTACATGTGTCACATATATAACACATATAAAAAATGGTGGTGATTCAATTTCATAGTTTATTTATTTATTTATTTTATTTGTCAAGCAATTATAAGATAACAGATATAAGTATAAATATAGTTATGAGTACATGAAATGGATACATATAAGAAAAAGAAAAAGAAAAATAGGACAGGGACGGTAGGCACGTTGGTGCGCTTATGCATGCCCCCTACAGACCTCTTAGGAAAGGGGTGAGGTCAATAGTAGACAGTCTAAGGTTAAAGTTTTTGGGGTTTGGGGAAGAAACCACAGAGTCAGGTAGAGTATTCCAGACATTGACCACTCTGTTGCTGAAGTCGTATTTCCTGCAATCATGTTTGGTGCTGTTAACCTTGAGTTTGTATCTATTGTGTGCTCTTGTATTGTTATGGTTGAAGCTGAAGTATTAATTGACAGGTAGGACATTGCAATATATAATTTTATATACTATATTTAGATCAAACTGAAGGTGGCAGAGTTATAGTTTTTCTAGGTCTAGAATTTTAAGTCTGGTGGCATAAGGTATTCTGCAATGGGTAGAGGAGTGGAGAACTCTTCTTGTGAATTATTTCTGTACTTTCTCAACTGTATTAATATCAGATATGTAATGCGGGTTCCAGACTGATCAGCTGTATTCAAGTATTGGTCTAGCAAATGTTTTATTGCCCTAGTTAGTAGTGCGATATTACCAGAGAAAAAGGTACATAGGATTAGGTTAACAACTCTTAATGCCTTTTTGGCTATGTAGTTACGATGGGCTCTAGCACTTAGTCATTAGAGATGAGTACTCCAAGATCCTTGACAGAGTTTGGATCATCAACAAGGTCTTAACTATTCAGTTTGTATTTTGTTTTCTGATTTTTTTTTTTTGCCAATATGTAAGACAGAGCATTTATTTGTTGAGATTTGAAGTTGCCATTTGTTTGACCATTCTGATACATAATCAAGGTCTTTTTGAAAGGTAGCAGTATTGTCGGTGCTGTTGAATAGCTTTACATCATCAGCAAAGAGAATGCAGTTGCTCTTAATATGATCACAGTGGTCATTTATGCAGAGTATAAAGAGAGTTGGTCCTAGAACACTGCCTTGGGGGACACCACTGTTGACAGGTACAGAATTTGATAGGACGCTCCCTATTTTGACCATTTGTTATCTGTTTGACAGGAATGCTTCTATCTAGTTATGAAGGTTGTGGGTGGGGATTTAATTTCATAGCCACCATCTTGACTTTTTTGATCTGTTCGTCACTAATTGATCTATCCCTCATCAACATTCCTGAAATCCAGATTGAAGTTTTCATTTGAATATGACCATGCTTAATTCCTTTTTGTGTCATTACCGATTAGAATTGTTAAAAGTCAGCTAATTCACTAATTAGCGCATTCTGTTAAATCTAGCATTTTAAAATTCACAATGCCATCTGGTCTATTTGACATTATGTTTCCCTTTAATATTTTTAAGCAAATAGTCCCTTGAAACCAGTTCAAATGAACAATGACTTGTTCTGACTTCTTCAAAGCATGATACTTTTGTTTTTAACTAAGTGGTCCCTCACTAGATAAAAGCCAGACCTGAGCAGTGATTACAAACAGTACATTGTTTATTACTTGTTACTAAGTTACAGGAGAGCTAAGGTATCCTTAGCTAAGGAGAAAATGTTTTACAGACTAAGGTTATAATCCTACTGTATTAAAAATTGGATTTCCCCCCAAAAAAAGTTATATAACTTGCATTGTGTACACCATTGTATACTTGCAGTGCTGATTCAAGCCATCTAGAATTGAAATGGGGTGAACATGGAAAAATATAACAGAATGATCAGGGAAATCATTGCAACATCATGTGAAATATCTGTTTATAGCTTCTTTATGAAGGTCTTTAATGTGCATAACAATTTATACAACCCAGTTAGTGGCATGTCCTTGAGTTGAATAATAATAGGATTAACACCCGACAAATTGTGGGATACTAAATGGCTACCTTCCCCTTCTTTTTCCTGAGCTAAAGGCACCACTTATTATTAAATCAAGAATATTTTATAGCTAGAAAAGACACCGTTTACTGCAATGAACCTCTCTTGGTACGAATACCAATTAAGGAAGAAAGATTCATTCTAACCCAGAAGTAGGCAATCTAATACTTCTGACACTTTACTTCATTTCTAAAGGATTATTTTAATGTAGGCAAAGTAAATGGAAAGCTGCAAAGCACAATGCCACTCTTCATCATCTTTATTTTAGACCTTACTGAATTCCTAGAAAATAAACAAGGAGGTGGATGTCTCCTCTGTTTTGCTTGGAATGTTTTCAAGACAAATAAACAGTGAATTGGTTTACAGGACATTCTAGGAGTCTAGAGGAGGTGGCTTGTCTTTGGGTAAGTGAGCAGTTTGTGACTGATTTTGTTCAACATGTGACCTACTTTCTGCACAATTACTCTTCTGAGGAAAGTTCATCTAATATATATCCCAAAGTTTTCCTAGCATTGTTTTATGAAGAGAATGTCTATTTGATTAAAAAAAAAAAGTCTGTGTGAACATCATCTCAACATGACAAATGTTGAAAGCCATATAGGATCACAAGGCATCTGAAGCTTTAATCATGCATTCATGTGAATTTCAAATGCGGAAAGAACATGGATGAGGTAGTATCCATTAGCTGGTATTTGTTAGTCCTCCCCAACATCCCTATGCTCTCAGATAAAGGGTGTTCAACCATACAATTTCTTAAAATGATTCATATAAAGATCCTAGAACAGCATACGTTTTAAATTTCCATTTACTTTAAGAATATTGGGATTGATCCAAAAGGAACAATGTTCTATGCATTTCTTATACTTCAGAGGGTTCCATTATATTTTCTTTTGCTAATAAAGCCTTGATGGTACCATTAGATGCTATTCCTCATCTCCACACTTTAATCTCTACATTGTTTTGTTTTGAAAAACCAATGAAATCTTATCAGAGGCAAGATCCATGAAAAAAATGGAACCTTGTCCTTTACATTGGGTCTTAATTTCACTATGTATATCTGCTTCATTCCATATTAGATCTCACACTGAGTAGCAATGGAAAATGCTGTTGAGACCTATTATTATAATTTCAGATCTATTATTATAATTTCTTGCTCATTTTATTTACTGAAAGGAACAGCTTCTGTGAAAAGAGGAAGGACTCTATGAAAAATAAGCCTCTGTAAAATTATAGCACTTATTTTGCACTATTACTTTGCTATAAATCAAAAAGAAATTGAAATGTTCTCAAAGCAAGTAATAAGAAAGTTGAACTTCTCAGTGTATGCTGCGTATTTTCAACGCTATATAGAACAAAGATTGCACTGGGCTGCCATAACTATTACTTGTATCATGAACTTTATTGATGACATTTATAAGAAGGAGCTGATAAATGTCATATTCTTTGCATAAATGATGGGAAAGAAATGTGCTTGTTTATTACCAATATTCTGTCCAAAATATTCAAAAATTCACTAGTGGAAGTCTCCAGTCACTAGATTCTTGACATTTACTGTACCATATACTTAATGTCTTTGCAGAAAAAGGCAATGTTAACTATCAAATCATTGCTTCTAAACATTTTAGTCTATTTCACATTGAAGTAATGGAATAAATCATAGCTGTATAATCATCATAGACCCAATCTGTACATGGGGGGGGGGGGAAACCACACCATATACATGGTCTGATATGAATTGGTTCAAGGTTCTTTTTAATGTCTAGAATTTGGAGACAGATGTGGGAAAATAGACTTTCAGGAAATGGGAATAAGAAAAGAATTTGGTTTGCAGCAGAGAGAAAGAAAGCTTTTCTATTCCTTTTGGCTGTGACCCTTCTATCATTCAATCAGCAACTCTTATTGTCATTATTTAACTGAACCAAATTGTTACACTGCTGACTTAGAGATTATGAAACTGTATGATAGAGAATGAGAAAGTTTTCAAAAAGCAAATAATAATGTATTATATTGTCCTATTCTTAGAGTCCTTCAGTGAATGATATAGATACAGAGAGAAGTTAAGAGCCAAAAAAACATGGGCACCCTCCCATATCCCAGGTGCATGCCAGGCATCTGTTCAAAACAGTGAAAAAGAATTATTTCAATAGAGATTGTCTGAACAGCATTGTAAATAAAATGCCTCTCTTTTCTCCCAAGGGAACAAAAAAAATCACTGCTGTTTTTAAATCAATATGCAGATAAGAATTACCTTGAAAAGGAAGACAGCTACACATAACATATAACAATCATCATATGTTGCCACTTTCTTCACCCCAGGCAGGAACAGAATAGAGGCTCTTGCTTAATATTTTCTAATATAATTGTCTGCCACAGTCCTGCAAAGTAGGAATAATTAAGAAACAGATGTTTGTTACTTTTCAATCCTTATAGTGAAACAGGTGTTCTCAAAATACTAAGAATTTAAAAAGTCAATCCTTGCTTATGATTATACTTGTGACAGGCAACTCCATCAGCAGACTTGTGACTTCCCATTTGGTTGTTAAGTGAGTCACCACAGCCATTAAACATCACTAGACTGCAACATTTGATTTTACTTTTGCATTGTCCATTAATAGCAATAGCACTTAGATGTATATCCCACTCCATAGTGCTTTACAGTGCTCTGAGCAATTTGCAAATGTCAACATATTGCCTCCAACAATCTGGGTCCTCATTTTACTGACCTTGGAAGGATGGAAGGCTGAGTCAACCTTGAGCTGGTCAGGATCAAACTCATGGCAGTGGCCGGAGTTAGCCTGGAATACTGCATTCTAGCCACTGCTGCACCCGGGCTCTATAACTTTGTCTGAAAGTTACTTTTTTCATAAGGCTACTGGGCTTTCTTTGTTTTTTTCCTTGAAGATGTTTCACTTCTCATCCAAGAAGCGTCATTGGTTCTAATATAGTTTTACTTATATACCTTTAGAACATCATAATTATCATCATAATTTTAAAGAGTTGCTAAACGATGTAGTCAGTAAGTAATGGTTATCAATTATCAAACATCAATTTGCTAGGCCTTTAAAAAAATTGCTCCTTTCCCCTTGCACTGAAATAATTTCTCTTGTATTGATAGAAGCAAACAATAAAATATAAGCAAATTATATAATAATATAATTACCATAACAATAAGTAATACAATAATGGTATTAGTCATAGAAAAATAATAGTATTAGCAGTATTCATAAATTATGTAAGTAAATAACTATTCTGCACATTAAAGCTCTCTTAGCATTCTAAAATTATAAAGTCTAAAAGTACCTTAAATTCACAAAACAAAGGGGAGAACATATATTCAAAAACAAATGAAAAACAAAATTGAAGAGAGCTTTTAGAGGCCATTAAAATAGTGCAGCTTTACTATATGTCTAAAATTTGGGTAAGATTGAGATAAAACGATATCCTATTGTTCCAAATTTTATAGTACTGTCCTCTTCTGTCAGAAGAGATGTTTTATCTCTTGTATCTACAATCCAGCCCTTCTTGATGACAAGATATACACCACAGCATCTGTCAAAGAACATATTTTATGGGTAGGCTTACACAAGAGGAGAAACTCCAATAAGTCAGTGCTCAATGAATTCAGAAACCAGCGAGAAGACAGTGAAGATATACATGATCTTTAAAGTGCACACTAGCCTACCATACATCTACTGTCACATTTTCAAATACAGAGTAAGAGTCTATTAATTTTGTTTGTTTGTTTGTTTGTTTGAGTATAAGACCAGGGAGGAAACAAAGTTATGCACACAGTAGAATTCCTTGGTAGCTGACAGTCACTAGTCCATGTGTTGCACCGGTGCTCCACAAGAGGATGAACTAGCTTCATATTTGCAGTATTATCGGAAGAAGTTGGCTCATCCAGACTTTCCTTACTACTCCTCTGCAGATTGTCTCCAGGCAAATCCAGCGCTGCTTCCAATGCTCTGGGCAGAATGCAGCTAGCAGTTTCCCACCACTGAAATGTCCATACCTATCTATCTAGTCACAAACAATGCTTTTGAACTGCTTAGGTGGGCAGAAATTAGGGGCAAGAGATATGAGCTCACTCTGACCTGCAGAGCTGGACTCAAACCACCAGAGTGCTAGTAATTGCCCAGCACATCCAAAGTCATCAAGCCTTGTGCCACTGCATCCCCTAGTAAGGGCTGCAGTTGGTATACTAACTATAGCTGTATATGCTCCTTCAAAATGCTCCTTCAAAAGGAATGAAGTCTCATTAACAGCAGTTTCATCGAAAACAGATCGTTTCTGGTTATCTTTTTTTTAACCTACCAACAAATTTTTCATATTGTGTAAATTAAGCGTAAGCACATCTTCACCTTCCATGCATTTGTTTCACATAAACATTCAATGAGATTTCTCTGGCAGCAGTTGAGACCAGAAATGAATAATCAAGAAATAAGTTTCTCTCAGCCATAAGTACTAAGCAGTATTGGGGAAAGAAAGTTAAGCTGATGGAAAGAATTCCAACTAGTACTTACTTTCAAATGTATACCTCCGTGATGGCGAACCTGTGGCACATGTGCCAGACGTGGCACGCAGAGCCACTTCTGCCAGCATGCAAGAGATCGCCTGGAAGAGCCCCATTGTGCATATGCATGCACCCCCTGCCAGGCAGCTGATTGTCAGGTATCTGCTGTGCATGTGCAGGAGGAGGCGTGCATGTGGGGTGTGTGCATACGCTGAGGCATGCGGCATGTGAGCCACTTCTGCCAGCATGCGAGAGGTTGCCTGGAAGAGCCCCAGTGTGCATGTGCACGCGCCCCCTGCCAGGCAGCTGATTGTCAGATATCTCTCGTGCATGCGCAGGGGGGAGGCGTGCACGTGGGAGAGGTGTGCGCATATGCTGAGGCATGCAGCATGCGGGGGGTTGGGTGTGCATGCACAGAGGTGCGCAGTGCAGGTGCAGGAGTACACACACATGCACACGTGCATGCACTTTTGGCACGCAACCTTTTGGTTTGGTTCTCTATAACAGCTTCATGTGGCCCCTTGGGAAAATTAATTGCCCACTCTTTCCTTATACAATTCAAAGTAATTGGCTTCTTGTTTGTTTTCTTGTAAATTGAAGTGGAGAAGAAGTTGTTTAGAGAAATAGGCTGTTCCTGATTAACTTTTTTAAACTGTACACTATATTTATTTTAGAATTCTTGTTGCAGTGAATAAACACCAGATTACTTCTGTATGTATTTTCTTCCAATTTCTTTTGAAGATATAAGATCTATCAGCAATTGAAGGTCCATGGATAAATTGTTGCCCTCAGTTGTTGCTCCCATTGGGTCTTAATGCTAATTGTGAAAGTATTCAAAACTTTTATAAGTTTTTTTTTTTAACAACTTCCAACTGATATATTTCAGTTGGAAAAAATAGTCCAGGGGCAAAATATCTGTTTATTTTGAAAAGGATAGTTCACTGCTAAACATTCCCCCAATGATTTTTATTTTCAATATTTTGTGCATCTATAGATAATTACCTTTTTAAGCATGTTTGAAACTTTTTTTGTCACTTCTTCCGGTGTCTCTTTTTTTGTTGATTGCCTCATGTTGCTTACCTCTTCTTTCTGTCCTTATAAGGATAATGAAGTTTAAATTATCACATAATATACTAATCAGATTAAAGTCCAGCTCATCAGGCTGTTAACAAATAAACATATGATTCAGTCTAATTATTTCCACGTTTTCTTTTCTTAAAAAAGAGAAATCATACTAAAAGGTTTTTTGTGTCCAGCTGCATGCAAAGTAAAACAGCATAATCTCATAAATGTGGGTTCAGAATTTCATTTTGTGGTAATTCTGCACAGGGAAACTTCATTTAGCTGTTCAGCATATTGAAAGACCCCTTGGAATATGTATAGTCATAAAGTCCCCTGTCCAAGAGAAATTTACAAAGGGTTCAAAAGGTTATAAATCTTAATTAAATGTAGAGAGCAAAATGATTTATTGCAGCTTTTTAAAGATGCCACGTTACTAATACCGGCCGAAAGTTGTTGTTTTAGTTGTTGTTGTTTCTTCTTCTTCTTCTTCTTCTTCTTCTTCTTCTTCTTCTTCTTCTTCTTCTTCTTCTTCTTCTTCTTCTTCTTCTTCTTCTTCTTCTTCTTCTTCTTCTTCTTTCTCCTTCTCCTTCTCCTTCTCCTTCTCCTCCTCCTCCTCCTCCTCCTCCTCCTCCTCCTCCTCCTCCTCCTCCTCCTCCTCCTCCTCCTCCTCCTCCTTCTCCTTTTCCTCCTTCTCCTGCTTCTGCTTCTGCTTCTGTCTACTACTTGCTGGAATGATCATACAAAACATGCAGCTACTTATCTGCAAGTAGATAGACCTCTTTGTAGGAGGTTAACATGTTGTTTGTGTGCTAGATATGTGGTCAACTTTCATAATGATAACAATAAAAAAAGTGTGTTCGCATGTCTTCGTGTCTATTAGAGGTAATAGGAATGCATGCATAATGACAACAAGTATTGGTAATAATTGATTTTTAAAACAAAGAGAGAAAAGTTGTTCGTTAAAACTGATGCAAATGATCACCTTATGTATTCCAAGGCAAATTCTCATTAAAAACATCTAATACTGCTCACTCTAATTATTATTTTACTCCGTACACCTTTTACCAATATGCGTTTACTTATTTTCTAGTGTAATGATTGGCATATTAGGAAAGGGAGCTTTAACTGGAGGAAATCTAGCAAAGCAGGAAACTTGATTTCCTTGAGGTGGGAGGTTTAGAATTCCCTACATGTGTATATTCATCTTAAAAATCAATAAAGCACAAACATATCTAATTACTGTAAAATATTCTGCTGAAGTCAAATTAGATTTTGTTTAAGTATCAAATGGAAACTTTAATGTTTGCCAAAATCAGTATGTTACCCATGGGTCCAAGGAAATTTCACTTACATGCTTCATCATACATTATAATGAAGGTGTCTAATAACATTAACATCATCCTGAATACATTTCCTCCCATCTCCCATCTTCTCTATACCAAAGAGATCTAGATATAATTGAAGTGATGTAAGGTACAGCCACTTTTCCAAAGTGATACTCTGAATATGGACAGTGGTAAACATCAGCTTAAAATATTTTAATGTACTACATATATACTCATAAAGAACCTTTAAGACACATTTGCTTTTTCAAAAGACATTGGAAGTTAGGAAAAAAGAATCTGTACCTACCGTATATACTCGAGTATAAGTCGACCCGAATATAAGCCGAGGCACCTAATTTTACACAAAAAACTGGGAAAACTTATTGACTCGAGTATAAGCCGAGGGTGGGAAATGCAGCAGCTACTGGTAAATTTCAAAATAAAAATAATTAATTTGGGAAAGCGATCTCACTATCATGAAAGGTTTAATTGATTCACTAACCCAAAAGAAGAAGATGATGATGACAGCGGGAGGCAGGAGTCACTCTCTTCCCCTCCTCGGAGGCCCCTGAGTCAGGAGTCACTACACCGGCGCGGCCCCAGTCCCGCCGCCTCGGGAAGGGAAAGGCAAAGCGCTTTTTGCCTTTCCCTTCCCGGCTGGGTTGTTGGGAGTCGCTGCCGCCGGAGGCCGCGACTCCACACCATTTTTTTCAGAGGGAATCTGACTCGAGTATAAGCCGAGGGGGATTTTTTCAGCACAAAAATTGGGCTGAAAAACTAGGCTTATACTCGAGTATATACAGTATTTTTCCCTAAAGTTGAAATGTTGAATTAACTGAGGTTTTTCTAAGAAAGATACCCTGATTACCATGTGATTTTGCAGTGATCTATAGCAGTCTAAAGAATATGATGGTCTAGTGATGAAGGCACCTTCTACTCAGAAGGTTGAGAGATCAATTCTAGGTAGCAGCAGATGTTTCTTTCCTAGTGCACAAAGAAAAAATATCTGCTGCAAACTCAGCATGGCATCTGATCAATAAGGGCATCTGCTCTGTAAAGGCTCAGCTCCATTCAGTCACCCTAAATTAACAGAATGCAGGGTCATAAAAGTGGAGGGTTTTTTAAATCTAAAGCACTGAAAATTGTATTGTGACTGTAAGTATTATGTCTGGGAATTCTATGAGTTTTAGCCTCTACACATACCAGGTTACAGAAAGCCAAACTGCATTATTACTAGATAGGTGAATAAACAAAAAGTTGGTGCAAGGAGACACTTTCATCATCCTAAAGTGAGCTAAGTATAAGTGCATATTTTAACATGATACCAGGTTACAGAAAGCCAAACTGCATTATTACTAGATAGGTGAATAAACAAAAAGTTGGTGCAAGGAGACACTTTCATCATCCTAAAGTGAGCTAAGTATAAGTGCATATTTTAACATGATACAATAAAGTACCCTTAAGGATTTTATTAATGTTGGACTCTTTTTCCTTTAAGATACTAGTAATAGACAAAGAAATTGCCTTATGTGTGGTGTGTGCATATTTTCCTACAAATATAATGAAAGGGAACAGGTATTTGAAATTTTTAGAAAGAAGGGAATTTCTACTTGCATAAAAGAATGATCAATGGTTGTATGTGCATATCCTGCCTTTTCACTGCTATTCAGCTTCCCTATCTTCCACCACTTCAACTTAATTTTATGAAAAGATACGATGAGTATCTTTTACTACAACTACTTGTTCTATTTGTCCATTATGCAAGAGAAATTGTTAGAGAATTTCTAGAATTTCTCTAGACAACCCCCTCCCAAAGGTTTACATTCAGTTTCTCTGTACCCAAATATTATTGAGAAATTCAAATGGCTATTTATAATAGATTGCAGAACTATTTTAAAGATCAGGTTGTTCTTCTCTCTCCCCAGGTATTGACTCTTGAATATAGTGAGACTATTATATTTCAGTTTCATATTATGAAGATAAATTTTCTCTGTGGCTTGTATGTATCAGAAAATACATAGACTTTGCACTATGGCTGGAGTTTTTGTAGTATCCAAATATCTATCATCATCTAGCTTCCTATGGACTTTCTCCACCTCTAGTAAACAGAACAAAAATATGTGATTGGCAGATGGTATTTCCACTACCTGTTGAACATAAAGAATGGGGATGGAGAAAGCAGATATACACTAGATATGAACATACTTTCATTCTACTGAATGTAATCTAGAAGAAAGTCAATTAAAGCTAACAAAGACGATAGCAAAAACTATGCAACATTTGTTTCCTTCTGGTTCACAGATAGGCGAGGACCTTACTTAAACTATGGTGAAAAGGCTTCAGTGAAGAAACAAAAAAAAATCAATTTAATTATTGTATATTTTTCAGGAACTTTATATCACAATGGAAATTTTATGACAAAACAGAAAACACTAAAACATTTCATAGGTAAACTAAAAATAGTTTTTAAGCAAAACAATGAGGAAACTAAACATAGGAAAACTGATATCTCAATGATCTATGGACAATTCTTGAATGTGGCTTTGAATTCATCTTTCAGAATCCCAGTCAGGCAAAGAATGAATAATACAGTTACAACATGATTGCATTAGGCTGGACAGAAATGCCTGAAACACAGTATGTAGTCAACTAATTTCAGTTTAAGCATATTGCCAAGGAGTTTCTTGGCCAGAGGGTTGAACCCTGTAGTTAATATTTTCTTTTTGCCATTCTGGAGGGCATCAATCATTTTCTTATAGCAGTGGACAAAGAAGCTGAGAATTATACTACAGTAGGTCAATTTCAAACAAAACAGAAGGCAAACTTATAGTGATTGTGAAACATATTCCATATTTGAATTTAATTGCATTCTTCACATTCCTAATGTTGTAGATATTGCACTGTGTTTCTAACATTCGGATACATATGGCAGTAGTAAATTCTTATTCACAGAGATGGGACCAGGAGATTTAGAGGCCTGAAAAATTACATGAACTTCCCCTTCTTATTTTTATTCCTACCGTTTGCCATATGCTCAGAGATGCCGAGGAGGCAATTCTCATCAATGAAGGATCACAAAAGCAGCAGGATAAAATCAAGTAGCCAGTGAGACTTAGCAATGTCCTAAATTAAAATAAGGATATGAACCAGGGCATGATTGTATGTGATAGAATATTCTGATTTGCTAAGTAAAGTAAAGATATTAGGAATCCAAATACTTCTTGTAGATAATACTTATTGCTCTCAACTGGAACAGAATAATATTTTTATTCCATTTCTTAGTACTTTTGAAATATTGTCATAAGAAAGGATATTATTTTAGGATTTTTTTTCTTATGAGAGTTGTGTCATATTTTTTATCATAATTCTACTTCATAAATATTCCTGCTTACTAAAATATGCTTTCTTATCTAAATGTCAGTAATATAGTTCCGGCATATCATTGTGGAAAGCTGCCTTATGTACTTCTTGACACCACAGCTAAGATACATGGATTCAGCAATTTTAACACCCTGCCCCCCAAAAAGGGACTTTGTTTCCCAGAATTACGCTACATACTCCCTTTATCAATAATGATTAGAATGTGTGGAATGGTTCCTAGTCAATTATCTAATACAACATGCTGACTAGATAGATAACCTAGATAAGAGTAATCCTTTCTTTTGCTCTTCTCACTGCTAGCACTAATCATATTACAAACCATATGAATAAAGCAAAGTTATATGGAGGGGTCTGATGGGAGACAATGGGAGGAAAAGTTGGACATTTCACCTTAGGCTCAGGTCCATTCTAGAGGAGAATTCAATAGGTTGTAAATCCCAAAAGTGCTTTTTCAAGGGGCAATTGGATTTTCTTTGTTTTTCCTTGATGACATCTCACTTTTCAGCCAAGCAGCTTCTTCAGTTCTGACTGAATGGTGGGCAATGGAAGGATTTATATTCCTTGCAGTCCTGGCCATTGTTAGCATATGAGAATCTTTACCTGCATATAAATAGCAGTGCTGTGAGCTTTTTACCTCTTCCAATCTATTGGCCACTGTGTTGTTCTCCAGTTTTGCAAGCAGAGTTTGGTTAGACTCTTCTATTATTTGCCATGTCTCTGAGGATATTCCACAATATCCTAAACCTTCTGGCTTGGTAATGACAAGAGTACTATATCTTCTAGTGCTAAAGGTTCTTGTAAGTAGGGAATATCTTCTATTTTGGATGTTGAAATCTTCATTGTTCAATATTACTATATATTCCTTCCGTCTTTGATATTCTTGAATAAGTTATTAGCATTTCAAGGTTGAAAACTCCTTCTGAATTCAGAGATATTTTGGATGACTTCCCTTGTTTTCTATATCTGTTTTTGTTTCCAATGTCTTTATGGATGTTGTCATAATATTGTTTCTTATTTCTTCTAACAGCTTTTTGAAATATTTCATTAAGTTCCTTCGTGATATTTCTTTCTCTTGGCTTTGGCTTCTCTTCTTTGCAGTTTTCATGGCTTGTTCTAACATCCAGTTTGCTTTTTTCTTTGTCTTCATTTTTTGCAGTCTCTTTTCACATTCATTCTTAATAACATCTTTAAATTCATTCTATATTTTTTTCTTATTTTCTACCAATGAGGTTTCAAAATTCAAAATAGTTCCTGATATTTTTCTTGAAAATGGTTCGTGTGTGTGACTTGGTAAACTGAAGATGGCTTTGTGAAAGCAGAACAAATGACTGTGGCAAAGTTCAAGGAACTGGTAAGTAGACTGGCTCCTTGGAAGGTGTCTCAATAAGGAGAATAGACCAGACCACCCACATGTGGTCCAGATGGCTATTGCTTATAAGGAGACCAAAAAACAGTTGTTTTCCACAGATTTGAGAACTGCGAGATGATGGAATTAGCAATCTTGTTCATATCACAGCAAAAACTTTTAAAGGACACTAAGCTCACTAAGCTCACATTCCAATTACTTTCAGAGATTACTCACTAACTACTTTTAAGGTATTAGAGACTTTTAGAATGATAGATTTAAAAACATCAGGTGAATCTGCCTTCAGAAAGAAAGTTTTAAGCAGAAGCTTAAGAATTTAGAGAAACAGAAATAAATAACAAAAAGGTAAATAAGAATTTGATCTTAGAAAGTTATAAATGACTAAGAGTCCAGATAAAATTAGAGTATTGAAGCTTTAACAATAAGACATTTTCTGCATTTATGTGATCTAAGGCAGGGAAGAAAATATGGCTTAGTTGAATGTCTGTACTACATGTTCAAGAATTAAGTTAATCAACATTTCCATTCAGGCATTATGTTATCTACAACCCTTATCACATGACCCTATTTAGCATGGATGTCTTCAGAACAGAAGCCTTTATGATTTCAGTGCATGCATCTTGACTTCTCTGTGAGCCAGGATTCTGCATTATCTGAGTTCTGGTTCACATGGAAGCCAGGAAAATGCTGAGATCATAGGGGACCAATGCTACATGAACATTAGTGGGGACAGGGTTTATTGAAAGTGTTCACAAGGTGAACACTTTAGATCAGTGGTTGCCGGGGACCACTGGTGGTCTGCGAGAAAATGTTGGTGATCTGCAGAGAAATGTCACCTCCAAAGCACCCCTGAAAGCAATTAATCCAGGCTGCGCAGGAAACAAGGCTGTGCCACCCATATGGCCTGTGAGAACACAAGGCTTGTGTCTCTTGCATTGTGAACAACATGAGATAGTGATGGGAGGGGGGAAAGGGTGAAGGGGGGAACTTGCCCCATTCACCCCACTCACCTCCCCTGGCCACCGGGCTGCTTCTTTCTGCTTCTTTCTTCTTCTACTTTTGGCTGTATGCAAGGAAAGCAGCAATGAGTCTTTGGGACCCCACAAGGCATCCTGCTCCAAGAGCTGCACTGGCAAAGACTCATTTCTGGTGGAGTTTGGGGGAGAGAAAGAAAGACTTCTGCTGCTTTCCTTGCATGAAGTCAAAAGTCTCTCTTTCTCTCTCTCCACCTGAGAATGGAGCTGGAGACAGTATCCTGTGATCCCAAATAAAGAATGATTGATTGGTAGGAAAACAGGGGTGGGGAATTTTCCTGCAGACTTATTGGGGTTTTTTCCCAGGATCTCTGGTCTGTGGGATTTAAAATTATGAGTTTGGTGGTCCCTGAGGTCCAAAAGGTTGACAACCCCTGCTTTAGATAAAATAACACCTAAACCGAACTGTAAATATTAGGTATTTAAGTCTAGACAAAAAACTTAGCTATGTGGGCTAATTATTCTCTGCTTGTCCATCCAGAAGATGTTATAATCATTCCTGCATGATTTCTGAAGTTTTGCCTTTAAGTGACACATCTTAACTGATAAGATGCACAAAAAAGACCTTTGGAAACATCCACGAGATACCAAGGCAATTAATTATAAATGCCTAATAGAAGTCTTCCAACAACACACTTCACCAACCATTATGCTAAATAGTTGATGTGCATTGGATTAGATACCGGCATGTGTTGCAGCTGGATCTCTGCTGCCAATGAACAGAGCAATTCAATCCAAATTGGATTCCTGAAAGCTTCAATATTTTTCCCTTTTTGCTTTTAGCTGAATGATGGAGTCATTCAAATCACTGTGATGAATTCAAGATATTGGGGTTTTTTCCCCCTCAACAGTCCTTGATAGACAAGATTCCTAAAATAATTCATTTCACTGTCCACCAGAGTGTCCTTCTGATTTATATAAAATGAATCTGCTTATGAAGATAAAAATCAGGAGAGCTGAAAGAAGGAATCCAGTGAAGATGAAAGTGGAGTTGCTGGAGCATAAAGTTCAGGCAGGATTGATTTTCAATAATTGAATGTTTTCTTTTGCTTTGGATGCGTTGTCGCTCAAGTCTGGTAATCTTTAAAGGGGTACACGAGAAGTATATTTTTTGTGAAAGGATGATTCTGTATTATGCCAGAGGTGAAACAAAACATCTTTTTTAAAGGAAGGGATTGAACTAATGTACAAAAAATTCAGGAGAAAAAACTGAATAATCTATGAGAAATAATGATTAAAGCTAGCAGGTTTCACTGTTTGTTTTGCCATCACTCCTTCTCTGAAGCAAGTCACCATTTGACAAAGATGTGCATTGCTGCTAATAATTGCCTTTATATTGTTGTCTTGTGTTTAAAAGCAGTATGCACCAGTAAGCTCTCCTAGTATGACAGCCCATGACAAGAAACAAATTAGTCAGTAAAAATTATTTGATCAATTTCACATCATACAATTCATGTCCTGGCTCCTCACAAGGCAATAAGACCATAAGAATAAAACAAGAGCTGTTTTGGATCTGATAAAAGTTCATGAGAATCAGCATCTGCTTCCATTCTGCAAAATCTCAGAGCAGGAGATCTGTTCAACAATTCTGTCCCAATTTCAAATGTACTGTCTGATATGCAAGTGATGCATAACAATCATTCCAGATTTGTTTTTTTAACTTCCAGTCTACTTTTTACATGCTTTAAAATTTGTAAAGGTGGCCATGAGTCAAGCTCAATCCATAGTTACAACTTGGGCACAACCATATAGGTTGTTGGCAGGAATTTGGAAGTAGCTTGTCATTGCCATCTTCCGTGGTGTTGTTTTTTCCCCCAATTTCCCAGTCTAGTCACAGCTCTAGGATTTCTTGGCACAATCAACCAGTTCCGATATGCTTAGCTTCCAAATCCAAACAGTGGTAGCCAGGTACTTTCACTTCTTACTCCCTGGCAAGCATGTATAAGCTGGATGTGTTTCATTTCTCCCTGCCCCCACAATAAAAAACCAACTGTCCATACTTACTTTTATTAATATTGAATGGTATTGAGTTTGTTGATACCAATTTTCCTAGGCTAAATAATGTTTTTGGTCCTCCTTATTTCCACATACACTGTTTCCCCTCCCCTCATGACTCTCAGGAGAACCCAAGTGAAGCTACTCCTCCTTATCTTAGACTGATCCTCAGAATTGCATGTTGCTTTACTTGGGGAAGAATAAAAAGAGAGCCATGAACCATAAGGAAAACTGCACCCTTGTTCCCCATCCTGGCATGTCCCCAAGGACTCCCTCACTTTATGGAGGGAGAACACTTACTCATCAGCTACTGGCACCCTCCATCCAGCCATAACTCACACCAGACATTCAAGTCATTCCCTCATCATTCTCTTGCTGCCCACTGCCATTTTTTTAAAAAATTAAATTTTGGCTCAGGTCCAACTGTCACTCATCTGCCAGGCTTCTATCAGCTAATTGGATGTAGAAGCTAGAAGGAATTAGAAAAGAAGGCAGTGTATGCCCTTTCTATCTTGTCTTGCGCCATGTAGAAGCTAGAAGGAATTAGAAAAGAAGGCAGTGTATGCCCTTTCTATCTTGTCTTGCACCATGTAATCTATGGGTTTTGGAGAAGTGTAGTCAGAAATGACTAAAATTTCATGAAATGGCCACAACTTTGCCAAATTTCAATCTCAAGGGAGACATGGGTCCCTAATTTTTCAAGCATTTTGTAAGTTAACCCATTTGTAGTATGGTGATTCAAAATTTGTGGCCTTGTGATGCACCATTTCACCCAGTTTGAAGGTTACAAACAGACATGTACATGTGAGTTTTAGTCATATATAGATATAGTAGGCTTTAAAGTACAAGAGAATATTCGGTGTTATCATTTACTTATCACTGAGAATATTCACTGTTATTCACATTCAACTTTCATTCTTCCAGGTGAGACTGAAAGAGAAATCTATCCTAATTAAGAAGGGTCTTAGATCACTCAAAATGCAGTAGTTACATTCAAACCACCCAAACATAGCTCCTCTTCAGATCTTCTACATGAATATGTGGTGTGAAAGGATCAAGGCACTTCTCATCCATATCACATGTGAATGGCCTAAACAAAGTTCAAAGTTCTAAACAGCTAGTCTCCCTTTATAATATTGCCTTATCATTATGATTCATTCCAATTATCTATCTCATTCCCACCCATCAAAATTCTATGGGGCCTGAACCTGCTCTATCTTTATTGATTTGTTGTTGTTATTATTACGGGTTTTTTTTTTTATTTGGGTAGAGTCCTTTTCTTCAGCATTTTTGTCTCCTAAAGATTTTAGAATTTGTGCTTTGTAAATGTTAGAATTTCCCAGAACCTGTTGATACTTTTTTCTTGTGTTTTGCATATAGATAGTGTTATTTACTATACAGTTACAGAATTGCCACAATAATTCTGAATGTTTTATATGAAGATGATATCATAGATATATTTAAGTATACCCTCTGAAATATGTGTTGTCAGGGTTCCGACAGATGCCCTAATTAAATCATGAGTCTCAAGCCAAGCTTCAAAAGAAATCCAGTTATTTATTAGGAGCTTCATGCTGGAACGGATCAGGTGGAGCCAACTCTGAACTCAGTTAATTCATGCTTTGCCTCTGACCCTGTTTCCCCCTCCCCCCAATATGTGTCATCAATCACATTCCCCAATGAAGCAATTTCATAGGTTGTAAAAGTCACTCCCTCCGGCCACTGTGGGTTTCCGTGGAGATGACCTCAGTGTTTTGGTTGGAATGTGCCTTGTTTTGATTGAGATTCCAGCTCCTTGGTGCAGCTGCAAAGTTCGCTTTCCCATCCCCCTTGCCTATGGCAACTTGAGAGCAGGCCATGGATGCTTTGCAAGTTGACATCAGTTATCATTTTATATGAAAAAGGTTCACCTGGAAGCTCTGAAGAGAAACTACATTGAAATGGCTTAAATGTAACCAAGGCATTCTCAACAATTTAGGATTTATGGAAGCACGGATTTCCTATTTATCCAATTCCCTAAAAAAAACTTTCCCCCTTTGAAATGTAGCTTAGCCAATACTCTGACACTTTGTCAATATGCTTTGTTTCTCTCCTTATCAAGTATCAGTCAATCTATAAATCAATAAAGAAGAATATTTGTGGTTCAGAATTGAAATAAGGGGTCTTTGTGCTTTCTAAGCTTGTTTGTTTTCTTGCAGATGTTTCATTACACAGACTAGATAACATCATCAGTGCTAGTGATGCTGTTACCTTGTTTGGGTAATGAAACATCTGCAAGAAAACAAGCACCAAGGGTCCCTTAGTCAATAACTCTGATGGCTGACTCAGAAGCCGGACAGCTAGCTCCCTTTTTATTTTCAACTTCTTGGAAAGATTTCTAGAGGCATGGTTAGACTTTACTTTCCTTCAAATTAGCTTGATCCAAATTACATTGATCTTTCTTATTAGACCCTTTCACTTGTTCACCATGAGTAAATCCCATATGTAGATATGTGGCAGCATTATGTTGATGCTTACTTCACTGCAAAAGCCTGAATGGCATCAGTCATTTGTTTGGCTAGCAGATTGGATACAACTGTGTAGGAGAATTGTCAGTCATTGGTTTCTACTCTATAATATTCAGAATCCCAAGTTCTGAGAGCTTGGCTCACAAAGAATGGCTGATATATGGTTCATGTCTCTGTATCAAGGGTTTACTCAAGGAAAATAACAAGCTGTAGTTGATATATGATCAACATATATTAAATCCATAAAGCTTACAGTGGGTTTATGATAATGTAACACAAATAACATATAAATAAAAAGGGGAAAGACTCAGAAGCCAGAAAGAGTGGTGAGGTGCCAACTACTGAAACTGAAGACAGCTCAGTACGTTTGGGAACACTGAGTTTCTTCTCTAGGAGTAATATTGAACTTTCAGATTCTACAAAATTGCTGGAGCTTTTTCCATAAATTCTAGTTTCATGTGGCAGGTCAACAGCTCCTTCTGTAGCAGTAGTTCCAGCTATTTCTCAAAACGTGAAAACTTAAATTGTCTTCTGAAGAAAGAACTCAGTGTTCCTAATTAGTTGTAACAAATCCTAGTAGCTAGCATTTTTCTAAAAGAGTTTTTATTTTATTTTTAATTCTTTGCAAGAATTAAATGGATATTTCTTCATCATATAGAGTAATTTTTTCAAGAAAAGCACAAGTTGTGCATATTCCCTTGTAAAGGAGCTAGCACAATGAAGTCCATGAGGCAAGAAATGTTTTCTGGTGCTCAAGAAATAAGCAGAACACACATTGTTCCAGCACCATGAATAAGAAATAGGAACTGGCTTTCGAAGCCCTGCTTCTGTTTTTACAACCAGCAGCATAAAATCAGAGATGTGTGGCAAGCTGATCTTGTCAACATTTTGGACTAACAATCAGCTTGAAAAAACACAAGTCATGAGTCAGGACGTGGATTCACCTCCCTGTATTACAATCTCTGCACAAGAACTGGAGGTCATCCATGACTTTGTGTACCTAGGCTCAATTATCTCCAACACTCTCTCTTTAGACACTGAGCTGAATAGACATATTGGTAAAGTGGCCACCACATTTTTCAGACTTACAAAGAGAGTATGGCTTAATAAGAAGCTGACGGAATATTAAAAGATTCAGGTCTATAGACCCTGTGTCTTGAGCATACTCTTGTATTGCCACGAGTCTTGGACCCTTTACACATGGCAGGAGAGAAAGTTGAACACCTTTCATATGCGCTGTCGCCAATGTATTCTTGGCATCACCTGGCATGACAAAGTTCCAAACAGCACAGTCTTTGAACATGCTGGAATTTCTAGCATTATATACTATTGAAACAGCAATGTCTATGCTGGCTCGGGCATGTCATGAGGATGGCTGATGGGCACATTCCAAAAGACCTCCTGTATGGAGAATTAGTGCAGGGAAAGCACCCTAGAAGGAGACCACAGCTGTGATATAAGGATATCTGCAACAGGGATCTAAAGGCCTTGGGAATGGACATTAACAGCTGCAAAAACTTGACCTTCAGCTTGGAGGCTAAAGACACAGCATGGACTTCTCCAATCCGAAGAGACACTCATTCAGCAGGCTGAGGCAAAGAGGCAGTCCCTGAACCAATGAAATCTGGGGGCTGGACAGGGGACAAACTGTATCTCTCCTCAGTGTGGAAGGGATTGCCACTCTTGAATTAGCCTTTTTAGCTACACTAGATGCTGTTTTAGGACTCTTTTCAGAGCATAATACCATAGGCTTTTCAGACTGAAGGATGCCATTGTGGCAAGCTGATTTTTACTGAGGTGGGTGATTACCAGAACAATCTAGTGTCTGCTAATCGGGTGACCTCCAGAAACATAATTTCTAGAATTCCCAGCTATACAGCCACCAATATAACTTTGCCATTATCATCCCAATAATCAAACAGGTGCCAAACTTCACCACTTTGGAAAATGCAAGTGACATCATAAGATTGCTTTTCTCAATCTCTACAGATGCTGTCCCTCCTGCAGTTGCAGGTACAGAGAGGGGGTGCAACTGAAAAATATGATGACCCAACTTTGTTAAAGGCAGAATTAGCCTGTAGAAACTTTCAGAATGAAGTTGCTGTTCAGATGGTAGAGGTAGAATATCTTTACCAATGCTTTAGGCAACTTCACAGTGAAATGAACTTTACCATCTACCAGGTATAGCTCAGAAAATAGACCTCAGCTAGTGTTACAGGGTACTGTCTCATTTGACACTTCTCTAATTTAATAGTGGTCTACCATACACTTTGCAGAAAGCTGTAATAGAGTGAAAAAAAGAAGATGTGGATTTTTCTCCACTAGTCATTACCAGCTATAGGGGATGGTGCTCATCTCCATTTCAGTGTCATTGAGCCGGCACTTCCCAAAGACATTTCTGAAGTCATGTGGCCAGCATGATGTCATGGGGCACTATTATCTTCCCACCAAAGTCATACCTATTTATCTACTTGTATTTGTATGCTTTCGAACTCTAGGTTGTCAGAATTGGGGTGAGCCCAGGAACTTACCCTGTTGTGTGGAGCTCGGATCTCTAACCTGGGCTTTTGGCTTCTCTGCCGACAAGCCCAGCTTCTTAGACATTGAGCCATTGCGCTGCCATAATAGAGTGAATCCTATATAAATTGATATCTGCTTTTTTTCTATAGCAATGTAACATTAATATTGTAGCAGCAAAACACACAAGCTCTCTTTTGAGAATAAAGATATACCATGTATGTCAAACAGCAAGAAAAACAACATCAATTTCTGGCTAATATCACAAAATAAATTCCATTTACTAAAATATACCCACAGCCCTTTAATTGCCATGCATTTATAATGTAATGAAGTGGAGGAGTTACAAAACTATAACATATATTGCTTTTATTAATTATCAAAGTCCTTCATTTTCCAAAAAAATTTTTTAAAAAGCTTCTAGGATTTTATTATTTACATCTAGCAAAGACATGAAGACAGCATGAAATTTCAAAGCATCAGTACAGTAGAAGGCAAACACCCAAGTTTGCATCTTCCAGTAGTGTCACTGATATCATATTTTGTATCTGCACCATCTGCTTTGTCCATTGATGTTTTTCTTTATAGGCTAAGCCTTCTAAGCTGGCATTCTATGAATGGTGACTGGAGCAGGGGGATAATTTGAAGCTTCTCTAAAGATGCCATCTAGTGGTCTGTCATCTCACATGCAATGCAGCTTCTTCATTCAGGAAGGCTGCAGTTTTCTCAGCAGTAGCTGTATATATTCCATTCAGAAATATGTAGGATTGTTTGCCATTAGGTAGCTTCCATCCACTGCTGTGAAACAGATAGTATGGCAGATTTATTCAACCTTAGAGTTGCACAAAATATTCATGAAAAAGAAAAAAAGATAGCAAAAGTCATGTGCATTAAAATGCTGATCTTAGCATAAAGAAACAAACAGATCCAAAATTCTAACGCAAACAATGGCATTTGATAGTTATACCATAGCAGGGAACTTTTATTTAACTCAGGGCATTGCCTTAAATAGGCTTGTGTGTTTATTTGGTTCACAGAGATATTTATACTGTGTTCTCAGTATCACACAGTGCATATTCATGGATGCTAAATAGCTATACTTACAGTGTATTTTTCTGATTGATTACCTACCACTAATTAAAGAAATAGGATGGATTAACAACAGATAATCCATTAGAAATACTGTTGAAACATAGCTATTGAACATCTCTGTAATTACTCTGGGAGAACAACTCCTTATCTCATTTTAATTGCTATTCAAGATGTAAAGTAAGCTAGATGTATAGTAAGCTGGGGAGAGGAGGAGAAATAGCCATGCATTTCATAGTTTGAAACCGCAAGGATAAGCAGCCTGAAATGAAAGACTGATAGGAATCACAGTCTCTACATTTACACAAATGTAAAAACCATGAGCGAGCACAAGAATTGTTTCTATGCTCGTGTTTTCTTTTACAATGTGTGTCCAGGTAGGCAGGGTTCAAATAACTGTAATAGAAAGAAGGAATGCCCACAGTCAGAGTATGATCAAGAAAGTTGAAATGGTGGACACGATGGGGCAATCGAAGCTTGGTTGAAGGCAGC
Organism: Notechis scutatus; assembly: GCF_049901735.1. Classification (NCBI taxonomy): domain Eukaryota; kingdom Metazoa; phylum Chordata; class Lepidosauria; order Squamata; family Elapidae; genus Notechis; species Notechis scutatus. Next base: position 40,876,048 of record NC_142011.1, on the reverse strand, counting down.
CAAAAACAAGAAAGAAAATTGATCAGATGAATGGATAAAATCAAGGAACCTGAAGAATAGTTCTTAGAAGAACTATAGGTTACTGATGGAGAAAAATCAAGCAAGTAACCATTTATTTATAGTTACTAGCATTTAATTAATGAAATTAACTTATGAAACTACATCTGGTTAGGAAAGTAGACTTAAATAATAAGGTATTTGCAAAATTAGGAACATCTTTCTTGCATCAAGGGCTACACATTTTATGTGACTTCCAAGGACACAGAGAATATTGTCAATGATGCATCACATGCTGGACACGCCCATGTCCGGTTTAGTGAAGGGGGGAAAAGTCCCAATGTGTCACGTGACGCAGCCATGACGATATGATTTTCACATCCCTGTTCTATATGATCCAAATTTCATGTTACATTTAAGACACAGATTAATTTTTTAATCTTTAATTTTTTACCTTGGATATTATATTGTTCTTTTTTCTTTTTTATTTCTTTTTAATTTTTGGTCGTATTTTATTTATTTAACCACTGAAGTATATCTGAGGTTTTTTTCCACACTACCATTTATCATTTCTATACACTGCTATAAAAACAAACATTGATAATCAAAAGCATAGTATACTGGAGTGTTCATCTGTTATTTATAAAGTAATCAGCCACCTGAACATTTAAATAAGGTATATAAGCTAATCTATTTGTCTGGATTTTCTGCAAGAAACCTTTGACCTACAGTTACATCACTCTTTTCAAAGGTATCCACTTGATAAAGGAATTGGAAAATGTGTATTGATGCTCCCAGAAATCTATTTCATAGCTGAAACGAAAGTGCATTATGCTTCTTTTGAATTCTAGTTTATTCATACAATCAGCTTTTCAATCAAATCAAGAAAGATCCCCGCGGGGCATAATAACACGTTCTATTTCTGTGCCTTTGGGGGGAGACTTTAAATTTACCATGGCTGAAAAGATATTCCCCATCAGCTGGTGGAGGTTTGAGATAAAATGAATGACAAAAATTTATGTGGTTAAGTGGGAAATTCTTAAGTGAGTTTTGTCCCATTCTTAAGTGAGTTTTGTCCCATTTCTCACCACATTTGTTAAGTGAATCACTGCAGTTCTTAAATTAGTAATACGGCTGTTAAGTGAATCTGGTTTTCCCATTGACTTGGCTTGTCAGAAAGTCACAAAAGAAGATCACTGACTCTGGGACACTGCAACCATCATAAATATGAATCAGTTATCAAGCATTGGAATGTAAAACACAGGACCATGGGGATGCTGCAATGGTTATAAGTGTGAAAAAGATTCATAAGTCACTTTTTTCAGTGCCATTGTAACTTCAAAAGGTGACTAAGTGAACTGTTGTAAGCCAAGGACTACCTGTATACATCTCAGCTATATCCCCCTTTCACCATCCTTTTTCATAGAAAAAGTTGCTAATGTTTTAATTGTTTCTTGCATAAATTACCTTTCTTAAATTTTCAGAAGTCTCAGAATAGCCCCACTGGTTGAGAAAATCTGGCAGCTAAAGTTCTTACATCTGGAAAGCACCTGGTTGTTGAATCTAGGTACTGGTTCTCGCCCCCCTCCTCCCCTCAAAAAACATTTTCCACAATGATAACCTTTCAAGACTCCTGATCCATTATGGGAAAATGAAAATGGTAAATTCTAGGTGGACATTTAACTCCTGGTGTCCATATGCCTCAACATAAAGAGATAGGATTGAATGGAACTACACAGATTATAGCAGTTTCTATCTCAGCTCAGAAAATTTTAGCTTGCTTCTCCTCCTCCATAGATTAATAGAGCACAGGCTCATGGGGTCTCTCCCTTACATCACCTTAGATCTTCTCCCACAGTTTAGAAGGCAGGGATTCTCCAGCAAAACCATGAAGGGAATGTAAACTGTTGATGGTCTTCCAAACTTGACAGAAACTTATTTTAAAGTTTTAGTTTGGATCAATATGGCAATTACAGTACAGCTAGCAATTCACACAGTTTTACAGTGGTCTATCTAGTATCATGTTTTCTTTGTTTTGTCATGACCCATTTGAGATTTTTTTAAAAAAAAGGTCAAAGAGGAACCAGAAGATCATGATGATCTTTCTCACTTGCTGGGCACAACCATCACCCAAAAACCTATAATAAGCTCCAAAATTTAAATCAGTATATGTTACTAAGTTTTTAATGACATATCCTTGCTTATAATTTTGCTATTGTTTGTTTTTTTAAAATTTAGGAGTGTTTAAATACCTTTATGCCAAATTGAACAGAATAGATTTCAAAATTGTTTTGCTAGTTAGTTATGATTTATTTCATTAAGTGATAAGTAAAACTCTGCTTTTAACTATACTTGGATGATAAACCATACAGACAACCACCTAGCTCCATAATTACTACTTAATATTTGATGAGAAAAAATCAAAGCATTTTGAGTTTTTTTAATCTGTTGTTCTGTTTTTAAAAAGACATTTGCTTTTGCAAATGTTTTTGACATTTTTTGCCTAGGAGATCTCTAAATAGTCTGAAGGGTGTGCGTGCAAGCGTGTGTGTGTGTGTGTGTGTGTGTGTGTGTGTGTGTGTGTGTGTGTGATTTTAGATAGCCCTATATGTTGATATAACGCAATCCCTGCTCTTTCTGGATCACTTTTGTAGGCATCTGATAGAGGCCACAATGGAATCACAAAAATCATAATTTTATTGATATGTTAAGCTGCATTTTTATTTATATTATGGTAACCAATTCTAACTTGCTTATATACACACATACACAGATTCTATCTATCTATCTATCTATCTATCTATCTATCTATCTATCTATCTATCTATCCATCCATCCATCCATCCATCCATCTATCTATCCACATATCCACATAATATGTTATCTAAATATGTAATCTCTGAGTAGTTCACTGCTTTTCATTTCTTTAGCAATGATTGTCCTTTCCACATTGTCTGTTTGAAAATTCAGCAAGTGGTCCATTTTTCTTAGGAGGGAGGGAGGGGTGGAGAGATGTGGATTTCCAAGAGATTTCATCTCCTCCCAGCCAAAGAAGTATATTAAAAATAGCTTTAAAGGCTGTGTTAACATTCAATGATTATAGTCATTGGCTCTGTAATATTCTCAGCAAGGCATGGCTTTTTGTGTTGGATAATTGTGTTTTACATAGAATGTAGAAATTGTATTTCTTTCATTCAGTTACATTTATAAGGGATATGGGATTATTGCTAAACTGTCAGGCCAACTCTATCTAATCACCTATATTAAATAACAAAATATGATTGGTAATAATAAATAATAAATAGATTTTTGTGATATAGTACTCTATTATTCTACATAGCAATTTTACAGATTAGGGTAGGTTTCAGTGATGCTTGAAATTCTGACCCATCTAGTCCTATTTAAGACAAATTATTCACCTTGGGGGTGCAGTCCTTGGCTTAACCTGATTAACACATCTTAATGAAAACCACCACTAATTTTATCTTCAGTGATCTTGCATATTACCCTTTTGTACTCATCCAGATTGATAGCTAGCACTATATTTTGTAGTAGTAAATTTCCTACTTCATAGTGCAAGGAAGTATGCCTTCAGTCTTTCATAAATTTCTCACTATTCAGCTGCTCCAGAATTTATGCAGAACAGAATTCTGAAAATACTAAACAATTTGCACACACAAAAAGAAACAAAAACAGAGAATAAGTCTAGATACAAAACAATTGATGGACTCTACAGCCTCATTAAATTTACATTATTGTTGCCAAGGCATATTGTTCTTTGCAGACATAAAATACTGTTGGCACTAAAAGGAACATCTTGATCTTCTGTGCATAACTATTATGTCCTCTTTCATTTCCAGAAGTAATTGTTCCCATTCTACATTAATGATAAAAAAAAGAAGAAGAAAACACTCTCTGGTCAAATCTGGACTTCAGAAAGGACAAATTTGATCCTTGCCTGCCTTATGCAGACACCAGTGGAAGGATGTCTTGGCTAAGATCAGACTAAGCGTGAGAAGGAGAAAGTGAGGGAGGAGAAGATGACCTAACTTTCTCAAGCTCTACTACTTACTTGGGTACTTATTCAGGTATTAGTACATAAAAATGAACTAATGATGATCAATTAAGTTCAGCCTGAGGCTCTAGTCTAGGAGAAGATGTAGCTTTCCAGACTCTTAAATTAATCTCTCAGAGCCCTCCAAAACTTACTGTAAGATTGGAGTCTCAGCTGAACAATAGTACAGCAGGCTTCGACCAACACAATTCTGTGCAATCTCTTTTAACTTTAGAAACCACTGACTCATTGGTACAAACTTCAGTGTTGATTTCACAGGAGAATTATGTATCTTGACCCTATCACTACTAGCTATAATGTATAGTGTGTACAATACTAAATAATGTATAGTGTGAAGCTCCCAAAAGCTTTAAGGTTGAAATATGCAATATTTTTCTGCAATTTTCTTATCAAAGCACCTGCTTTAGATTTTAAAAAAATGCAGGCAAATATTGGAGCATTTTTTAAAATTTTATTTAACTACATTTATATAGCCATCTATTTCACATACGTGACCCTGTACTGCACATAGAATTCAAGCAAAAACAATTTAAGCAAAATCATTAAAATGATAAATATAATAAGAAAATGGGGGAGAATGTATTCAAAATCTTATATACAATTCAACCATTCTGCTGGCTCTCTACAGCTTGTTTTGCCACTAAAAGTTATGTTAAGGTGATTTTGGATGACATTCAATTGTCATTCTCCATTGTCCTTTGTTTCTTTCCTTGACTGAATCAGAATCAGAACATAGCTAGAAGGGACTTTGGAGGTCTTCTAGTCCAGCCCCTTGTTCAAGCAGGAGATCCTATACCACCCAAGACATGTGACTGTCCAGTCTCTTCTTAAAAACCTCCAGTGATGAAGCACCCACAATGTCTGAAGGCAACTTCTGTTCCACTAGTTAATTGTCCTCACTGTTATGAAGTTTCTCCTTAATTCCAGGTTGCTTCTCTCCTTGATTAGTTTTCATTCATTGTTTCTTACCCTGCCCTCTAGGATCTAGCCCATATAAAATATGTTAAGAGCCCTGCCAGTGCAACTTTTTCCCCATAATCTTTCTAGTCACACAGAACATTTAAATGATGCTTGGTAATAGGCAAAGTAATATATGCATTAACTACTAAATAATCAGAAACTGGAAATGGAGACCTTACAAAATTGTAGATATATAACCTTAATTCTGCAAATTATGATCACACTAATAAACAAATAATGACTGCAAACTAAAGGCAGTATCAGGAATTAGTGAAATCACATGCCTTTAGTTTAAATAAATTAGACAAAATACAAACTGAATATTGCTCGTGTTAGATACGTTAACATTTAAAAGAGCAAATAAAATTTATTAAACTGTCTTACTTGAATGCATTAAATATACTTTACAAAATATTTAGCCTAATCTGTATTGCTTCTGTTTCTGACTTATTCATCTTTTAGACTTTTGGTAAAATCAGCTAGTACTCTTTCACTGGGAATCCATTATTGACACATACTGCTTCTCTTTTCTTAAACAATACTTACTGCATTCTGCAATTACTCTGAACTGCCACAGGCAATTCTTCGAAGATATTAACCATTAATGGAAAAGAAGGCCAACTAGGTGTGAGGGAACATCTTGTTTTACATAGAATCAATCAGAAATGTAGTTTATCAAAGTCTTGCTTTAATAAACTACATTTCATACAGTTATGAAAAAAGCTTTATCAATGCAGATTTACAATGCAACTCTTATAAAGGGAAAGAAGTCAAAATTCAGTCAAAATAAAATTTAATCTAAGAATATCCTGAAAATATAGTTGGACCCAAGAAGCAAGTAAGAAGCAGTGCAGGTTTTTTGTTGTGGTGAGAATGAGTGGGTACATGCCTTTGAGTCAGTTTTGACTTCTGATGACTGCCTTGAGTAGTTTCTGCTATTTTCTTGGTAACGTTTTCAGAAAAAGTTTTGCTGTTGCCTTCTTTCTAGGACTAAGAGAGAGTGACAGGCAAAAGGTCACCCATCTGCCTTTGTGACAAAGATGGGACCAGAACTCATACTCTCCCAGTTTTTAGTTCGATGTTTTAACCATTTAGAACTTATTTAATATTATTCTTTTCACCTGTCCCATTTGGAATTGTGATTCACATACTGCTTTACAGTAGCTGACACTTCAAATAGGTCTCCATAGAAAACACATTATAGTTGTCAAAACAAAATGATCATAACATGTATCACTGTGTGCAAATACCTACACAACAATTGTTTGTCCATGTGCCCACAAGGATTCCAACATCATTATTGAGATTTCTAGTTATAATTCCAATAACTTTGTCCCTCCAGCAATTAAAGTATTTATAATCAAGGTGCTAAATCTTTTCTGCTCAGTACACAACTTTGGGTCTACAAAAATGTAATGGTTTTAGAAATAATCAAATCAAAATTGATAACAACTATGCTTCGTGTTCCTCAGTTTGTACCAAATGCACTTTTTTAGCTAGAACTATGTTTTGTGTCGAGCAACATATTAAATTTTTGGATTATTTGTAAGTAATAAAAAAGAAAGTGTTTATTCCAAATACCAAAGACTAAAGCGGTATTCAAAGATGTTGAGATCCATTTTAATCTGAAATACAAATGAAATAAGTTATAACAACCTTAATATTATATTTAAACAAGGTATAATGAATAGAATAGAATAGAACAGAATAGAATAGAATAGAATAGAATAGAACAGAACTGAATTGAATTGAATTGAATTGAATTGAATTGAATTGAATTGAATTGAATTCTTTATTGGCCAAGTGTGATTGGACACACAAGGAATTTGTCTTGGTGCAAATGCTCTCAGTATACATAAAAGATACATTTGTCAAGAGTCAAGAATCATAAGGCACAACACCTAATAATAGTCATAGGGTACAATAAGCAATCAAATCATAGTAGGAAACAGTCAATATAGATTGTAAGGATACAAGCGACAAAGTTACAGTCATACAGTCACAAGTGGGAGGGTGATAAGGAGTGATGAGAAGGTTAATAGTAATAGTAGTGCAGACTTTGTAAATAGTTGGACAGTGTTGAGGGAATTATTTGTTTAGCAGAGTGATGGCATTTGGGGGAAAAAATGTTCTTGTGTCTAGTTGTTCTGGTGTGTAATGCTCTGTCGTGTCGTTTTGAGGAAAGGAGTTGAAACAGTTTATGTCCAGGATGTGAGGAGTCTGTAAATATTTTCACAGCCCTCTTTTTGACTTGTGCAGTATACAGGTCCTCGATGGAAGGGAGGTTGGTAGTAATTGTTTTTCCTGCAGTCCTAATTATCTTCTGAAGTCTGTGTCTGTCCTGTTGGGTTGCAGAACCAAACCAATGAGAATGGAAGCTTTTGATAAAATGTGTTATATACCTTAGCCTTCTGTTTACTTTCTTCCTTTAAAACAATCTGTTTTATCAATATTCCCAGCAAATGTTACCAGAGGAGTAAGATTATTTATTTATAACCAATTTAGTTATTTTTCCTCCTTCAAAGCATAAGTATGTAAACTTATTCTTTATCAAGAATTTGTACAATTGCAGATTTCTTTCCTCACCCTGCACTACCTGCTCTAATAAGCATTCTGTACAAAGGTGACTCTACAGGTAGAAGCAATGTGACAGTTCCCCAAATTCGTGGAATCAGGATTGTCTGCCAGTTATGTCATAAATGCAAGATGACAGCCATGAAGGCATGATTGAAGCTCTGCTTACTTAGGTGGACACACATAGGTGGAGTTTTGATTGCACCATTAATGGTTGCCATTTTGATTGCTTTGATCACCCCCTGTGGACACCCCTGAGTTGAAAAAGTAGCTTTGGGAAACAAAGATCCTCATTGTACATTCCTGTCTGTGACCTACTACAGAGCTAGATCATATATAACTTTTTGCTTTATTGGTTTGTCATGAGCTGTTTAATGCCAGCAGTGCCTTGGAGTACATTCTTGTTAAAGGCTAACAGCATATTGTGCCAATGGTATTCAAAGATGAATACTCACACTTGACTGCATTAGAAACATACTTCATCCAGATGAAAGGAATGTAAAGGTAGTTTTCTACCTCAGCTGAAGGCAAGTCTAGAGGAAGCTGCTAAACAGAAAATACAGGACGATAAATTATCATTTCTTTAAAAAAAACTTAGCTAAATGTCTGGTTTTATTTAACTTGATATATAGGAGAAAAGTATGACTTTCTGTTTGTCGTTAACTTTCAAAATATAAATTTAATTGACAAAGAAGGTGATTTATTTCCCAAAGTATGCCACTTCATCTTTAAGAGCTCCAACTTTAGCGCCACCTTTTCATTTCTTTAATAACTCTGTTGATTGCTTCTTCTTTATGAAGTCATTTCTATTCTTGTAAGCCACATGAAAGCCACATGAAAGGGCATGGGAACAGCAAAGAGTGACACTGGGTTGAACCAGAGGACAAAGCAGACCATGCAAACATTAAATCTAAATTTATGAGGCAACAAATTATGTAGGAGCGCATGTTTTTATTTTATTTTATTTGATTTGATTTGCCAATTGTTTACAAGATAATAAGTATAAGTGTATACATAGTTGTGAATACATGAAATGGGTACATATAAGAAAAATAAAAGAATAAGAGAAACAATAGGACAGGGACGGTAGGCACGATGGTGCGCTTATGCACGCCCCTACAGACCTCTTAGGAAAGGGGTGAGGTCAATAGTAGACAGTCTAAAGTTAAAGTTTTTGGGGTTTGGGGAAGAGACTATAGAGTCGGGTAGAGTATTCCAGACATTGACCACTCTATTGCTGAAGTCATATTTCCTGCAATCAAGTTTGGTGCGGTTTACTTTGAGTTTGTATCTATTGTGTGCTCTTGTGTTGTTATGGTTGAAGCTGAAGTATTCATTGACAGGTAGGACATTGCAATGTATGATTTTATATACCATGCTTAAGTCAGACCGAACGGCGTAATTCAAGGTTTTCTAGTTCTAGAATTTCAAGTCTGGTGGCATAAGGTATTCTACAACGAGTAGAAGAGTGGAGAACTCTTCTTGTGAAATATTTCTGGACTTTCTCAATTGTGCTAATATCAGATACGTAATGAGGATTCCAGACTGATGAACTGTATTCGAGTATTGGTCTAGCAAATGTTTTGTATGCTCTGGTTAGTAGTGTGATATTACCAGAGAAAAACTTCGTAGGATTAGGTTAACAACTCTTAATGCCTTTTTGGCTATGTAGTTGCAGTGGGCTCTAGCACTTAGATCATTAGAGGTGAGTATTCCAAGGTCCTTTACAGAGCTTGGGTCATCAACAAGATCTTGACTATTCAGCTTGTATTTTATTTTCTGATTTTTTTGCCAATATGTAAGACAGAGCATTTATTTGTTGAGATTTGAAGTTGCCATTTGTTTGACCATTCAGATACATAGTCAAGATCTTTTTGTAAGGTAGCAGTATTGTCTGTGGTATTGAACAGCTTTACATCATCAGCGAAGAGAAACGCAATTGCTCTTAATATGATCACAGAGGTAGTTTATGTAGAGTATGAAGAGAGTTGGTCCTAGAACACTGCCCTGGGGGACACCACTATTGACAGGTACTGGATTTGATAGAACGCCCGATTTTGACCATTTGTTGTCTGTTTGACAGGAATGCTTCTATCCAGTTATTCAGTTGTCCAGAGATACCATAGGATTTTATTTTTAGGAGTAGTTTGTCGTGTACCACTGAATCAGAGGCTTTACAGAAGTCTATGTAGATTGCGTCAATTGCTTTGCCCTGGTCGAGTTGTGTCGTCCATATGTTTTTGCAGTGTAAGAGTTGCAGATTACAGGATAGTTTTTTTCTGAAACCAAATTGTTTATTGGAGAGTAGGTTGTTTGACTCTAAGTGGAGGATGATGGATTGGTTAATAATTGATTCCATGACTTTACAGGTGATGCAGCATAAGGAGATTGGCCTGTAATTTTCAACTAGGCTTGGGTCTCCCTTTTTGAAGATGGGGATGACTGTGGCTTGTGACCATAGGTTAGGCAAGGAGCTGGTCCTGAAAGATTTTTCAAAGATTATGCTTAGAGGTTTGGCTATGGCAGTGGATAGCTTTCTTAAGAAGTAGGCACATATTCCATCCGGTCCAATAGATAGAGATGGTTTTAGATTGCGTAGTGATTTTTCGACATTGTCTTCTGTAAAATCGATATGTATTAGATCATTGTTGTTATCTGTGGTACGGCTAGGAAATACTGGGCATGATCCATTGCTGTTTACAAATACTGAGCCGAAGAATGTGTTAAAGATGTTGGCTTTAATGGTGTCGTCGTTGCAGTCTTTACCATCAGGTCCTATCAAGGGAGGGATGGACCTTGAGTCTTTTAGTTTGTTGTTTACAAAATTGTAAAAAGCTCGGGTGGAATTGGTGCTTAGAAGGTTTTCCTCTTGTTTAATGTGATAATTGGTGCATTCAGTCTTTATCTGGTGGCATAAATTTTTGTATCGGTTTTTGAAATTGGCAACGTGACCAGATTTGTTTTTCTGCCAGAGTGATCTCTTTTTGGATTGAAGTTTCCTTATTGATATGGGTAATCTGCTTTTTGTTTTGTTTTGGGAGTTGTTGTTGGAACATATAGTTTGATGACTCTTTTGACTTCAAGTAAAAATATGTTATAATGGTCTTCAACGGTATTGCATCCAGTGAATAGAGTTTGCCAATCAAGGGATGAAAGATCGTTGTCTATAAGATCATAGTTGCCTTTTTTGAAGTTACAATAGGGGATTACATCATTGTGGTGATTTTTGTGTGGATGTATGTTGAGACAAAAGCCAATCATATTGTGGTCACTACTGGAAAAGGGTTGATCCATCCCCCAATAATCCTCTGTGTGTGTTCATCCTGATGCAATCCCAATCTCTGTACATTCAGGACAATAATCCAAAAGGCCTTTCTAAGCACATTTAGTTGGATTACTTAAAAGGATGGGAATTCTGCATTCTCAACTGAATACAACTAGAATCTTTTTCAGACCACTGCTCTGAATGCATGAAGGATAAGTGTGGAAGGGGTGGAATCAGCATATAGAGGGCCAGTTAGCGTGGAGTAGAACATATCACCCCAGCTTTCTATTCATTTGTTCCTTACAAACACAAGTAGCATAACTGAACATGGCAAATTGTACATAGCACTATCGATCACTATCCAGCAGTGGTGAGATTCAAAAAATTTTATTACCGGTTCTGTGGGCGTGGTTTGGTGGATGTGGTGTGGCTTGGTGGATGTGGCAGGGGAAGGATACCACAAAATCCCCATTCCCTCCCCACATCACTAACCTGCTTTCCAGCTCCATTCTCCTGTGCAGGGCAACAAAAGAAGCCCAGCCGATCAGCTGGGACTCAAGAGGTAAAGATTTCCACTACAAGTTCTACAGAACTGGTCAGAACCTGCTGAATACCACCTCTGCTATCCAGGCTTATTGTTTATTCAGTTTTAATTAGGCAAAATTGTCTTGCTTAAAATATTTATAGTCGGATCAACATTTAATCCAATAGTTCTGGGGACCAATGTGATATTCATGATCATCAACATGAAAGCTGTGAATTAAAATTGAACTTGGTACTGATAAGGCTCCCTGGACCTTTTGATCTTTTGTTTTTAAAAAGGAGAGATATAAATCAGTTTAATTGGGAAGCAGTCATACTTATAACTAATTATAGTAGTATTAACATCAATGAGGCTTTTAATTCAGGATCCATACCATTAAACAATAAATTCAAACTCTTTATGTTTGTGTCCTTTTCCTAATGAGCCAGGCATAATCTCAATTGTCTCAATTGCTAATAGCATGATCTCCATAAGGTTGAGTAATATAAAAGTAACCTCACTGGAACAGCTCATACATCTCATAAAGTGGCTAACATAGTATGAATGATCAAATAGTCTATTAGAAATTGAAAAGGGGAGGCTGCTTTCCATCATCATCTATACCTCTTCTCCAGCATCCATACTCCCCAGCATCAGTGTTCTCTGCCATCCTGTTTCACTACGTTGTGTTTTTTTTTTCAAAACTTCTTCCAGGCTCCACCCCACTCACTATTTTTACTTTCCAAGAATTCCTATGGGCCAGAGCCCTTCTTGTTTATTAATTGGGTCTTATGTGGCTGCTCTTCTCAGCTTTTAGGGGTTGATGGGCATAATTGGAACATAATTTGAGAATAGCCTGATTTTCAAAATGGCTTTTAGTAATTTTATAATCATTTATGAAACACCAAATTATCACAATGCTACCACCTATCTTCTGTAGTCACTGATTCTGCCAGATATCTTTTTTTAATTTAAGAGCAATTTCTTTTTTCTTTTTAATGTAACATTTAACAAGAAGAGACAAGGAAAGAGGTTTGTGGGCAAATCAATAACCCCCCCCTTTCAAAGATATTTTTAAAAAATCATATTTGGGAAAGTTAACAAACCCCACACTCAACTCCACAAACCCCAACATTCTTAAAATGACCCTAATTATAGGCTGGGAACAAAAAAAAATTGCCACTGAGGAACAGACAGAAGCAATTCAATACAGTAAGTTATTAGTGTTTCATACTTAACTGTTTAGTCATCAAAAAGGGATTTTGAAAGCTTAATGCTTTTATCTAGCTTCTCACTTAATATACAAGTAACTGCAAACTGAATTTCACAAAAGCCTATTAGCTTTATATCGACATATGCATTTAGTGAGAGTACTTACATATGGAGATCTATCAATCCTTATCCCAGCAATCAAGTATATGAAGAAAATGTTCTGTTTCATTAATCTCAAAGGATTACAAGAAGCAGGAGCCATTTTAAGTAATGTCAGTATAAACTGTTTGTTAAGTAATATTCTGTATTTATTATTTATCAGAAATTTTCTTCATTGTCTATTGACTATACTTTATGACATTGCTTATTAATCATACTTCCACCAGATATCTGGACAATTAAAGCTGTGTAAATTTTACTTTTAGTTTAGGCTAGTGCTAAATAGGTTCCATGTCTTTTTTTAAAAAAGTCTTCAACTAAAAGTATTTGGCTTTTTCCAAACTCAGAGTTTGCATATAAAAGATTAATAATATACAGTATATATACTGAACAGACCAAGAGCTTTTATCAATATTTATCATGCAGTTCCATGAGAAATATACCATTGTAGGATATTGGAAAGAACAAATTTCAAACACTGAAAATATATGCCATTTAAAATATTGCATGAATCAAAGAAGGAAGATGACCTCTTCACGCTAACAACAGTATTCAAAAAAAGTTGAAAGCAAGATTGTTTCCCAATTATTTCAGATAATTGAAATACATAGCACAACTGATCCCAGGAAAAGACAAATGGTAT